>NC_057708.1:1630289-1640332 GCF_014466175.1 Vespula pensylvanica | reverse complement strand
CTCTCTCTCTCTCTCTCTCTCTCTCTCTCTCTCTCTCTCTCTCTCTGTGTTTCTGTATCTTCTTTTCTATCTTTTGCTCTTATTTCTAGATCATCAGAACACAAGATTATTAACAGTGTTCCACAAAAAAATAAATACAATTCAATAATATTACATTTCCAATATACAAGTATAACAAATGTATGAAACATTAAACCTAACCTCTTCCAAATAGAACGTAATTTTCTTTTTTTTAAATATATATGTCCACACGATAAGTCAAACATTTTATACATTGTTTAAACCAATAGGTATTAAACCTAACCTCTTTATTCAAGTTTGAACATTATTGAATAAATATAATATACATAAATGAACTATTTTTTACTATTCTTCACATTAATTACGTTGATCGAATTTATATTATAAGTTAAGTTATAAATGAAACATCTTACATCTCTTTATATATATATATATACACATATATAGACATATACATATATATAGACTATCTTACAAATTCTCAGCTTACTATATATTAAACGAGGAAGAAGGAAAGAAAAGAGAGAGAAAAAGAGAAAGAGAAACGTTTTAAAATTGTGAGTGCGTTCTGTTCCGCAGATCAACGTCCGTATTTATACCCTACCGAGAAATGGCACGCTTATATATATAATATACGTACATACACATACACATATTTTTGTTGCGTTACGTAAATACATCGTTGTGCATCGTTCGATATAACACGACGATCATTCGAGAAAAAAGAAGAAAAACAAAGAAGAAAAAAAAAAGAAAAAACAAATCACATCCTCATACTAATTGTATCATAACCTATGCAAGGAAATATGCTCGAGAAAGAAAAAGAAAAAAAATCTAAAGAACTTTTCTTAGAAACGTTCTTCAAATCTAAAACAAAAAAAAGGGAAAATAAAAACGAAACGAAACTTCTGAACTCGTATGAAAGTACAACAGACGTGTTGACCTTAATACAATTCTAATCAACATCGTCATACTAATCGTATCATAATAACCTATATGAATAACCTTGTTCATAAAAGAAAATAATAATAATAATATTATTATTATTATTAATAACAAATAAACCAAAAATCAATAGAAATTTTCATACATTCTTCAAATTAGAATTCTTCAAATAACAAAAATAACGCAAGCACGGCACGCACAAACGTAAAAACTTCGTTAAAGAGAGAGAGAGAGAGTGAGAGAGAGAGAGAGAGAGAGAGAGAGAGAGAGAGAGTGAGAGAGAGAGAGAGAGAGAGACTCGTAAGAACATTCAAGCACTTGTTTATCTAACAAAATTAGGCTAATTAATTAGATTAATTCATACCATGAATCATGTAAGTTAAACGTAACTAGAAATGTATGGAAATTTTCGTCGAATATCGAAAAATATTACGACGAATCAGAAAAGAATTCGAATGGTCGATAAGGAAATTCATGCATTCTATTTTCGATTGAAATCGATTATTCTCGATATGTATGCATGGTGAATGTGTGTGTATATATGTATTCTGTGGAACGAAGATAGTAACGGGCGAAAAGGAGAGAAGGAGACGAACGATCGAATCGAACCGTTATCATGTCTCATCCTCGTCTTCGTCACGCTTCTACCCTCTCCACTGACCATCTCATTCCCCACCTATCACTCGTCGCGACCCCTCCCACTCCTTCCTCATACTTTTCCCACGCAAGCCAGCCAGACGGTCTGTTCTCCTCCATACAAACAATATTCATGCACGCACACTCGTGTATACACGTGTGTGTGTATGTGTATATATATATACGTAAGTACATTTATTCTTATATACACGCACGAGTCTCTCACACAAGCGTATATATGTATATATAAGGTAGCGACGCAACGCGCGTTCTAACAAAGATAGAGAATCGTTCGTTACTCTCTCTCTCTCTCCTCTCTCTCTCTCTCTCTCTCTCTCTCTCTCTCTCTCTCTCTCTCTCTCTCTCTCTCTCTCACCCTCGATATCTTAACCTTTTTCCCGCGTTCGAGGGTTTCATTTGTTCTACGCATGCGCATACCCACATATACATTTTACTACATTGTTTGGTAAATAATCTCCGAAAGTCACGACTAATGCGAAGGAGAGTGAAAAATCAAGTTTTGAAGAAGTTTTGAAAAAAAAGAAACAAAGAAAAGAGAAAAAAAATAATGCTTCGAATTTTCTAATTTATAAAAGGAAATGTCTAAGAAAATTTTGGTGATTTTTGGTGAAGTTTTATTGAACCTTTTTATAGACACAATTTTCTAACCTATAGAATGAAATATGGAAGAAAATTACGTGATTTTGGTGACTAATCTTTCTCTCTCTCTCTCTCTCTCTCTCTCTCTCTCTCTCAGATTCTTAGGATTTGACATTTACAATCGTCGTAATCTATGACCTTAATCTTCCAAAAAAGAATGAGTCGTGTACACACACACACATACACACACACACACACACACCTTATATATCATATATATATATCCTATTATCATATATATTCCTTCTTATTAATTAGATTTTATTTCCAAGACTAATTCTAATTTTTATTTCATATTATTTTCAGAGAGAAATGTTCCCGTCGAAGGAACCGGCAAGAATGAAAATAAACCGCGTGTGACTTACTTCATCGGGCCGAGTCATAACCTCGACTCTCTGAAAGATCCCTTCCACCTCTTTTCGCGGTCGTTCTCTTCTTCTCTTTCCTGGCGCATCGCCCAATAGGATATATATATGTATATCCAGCAAGCCTATGTCAATTCCTCTTCCTTCTAACTTTACTTTTTTCCTCTTTTTTCTTTTCTTTTCTTTTATCACCAAATCAATCTCGCGTAGCACTTCCCCTTTTTTTATTTTGAAAGTTAACTCCCTTGTTCTCTCCCTCTCTTTCTGTGTTTATCTCTCTGTTCCTTTTTATCTTTTCTCTTTCTCTCTCTCTCTCTCTCTCTCTCTCTCTCTCTCTTTCTCTCTCTCTCTCTCTCTCTCTCTCTCTCTCTCTCTCTCTCTCTGTCTGTCTGTCTATCTCTGTCTCTGTTTTTCTCTCCCTGTCTATCTCCGTTCTCCTCTCTAAACGGTAAAAAAACGCGCGAATCACGATGTTAATTCAGGATGTTACGCGAAATGAAAGATCAACGTTGCACACGTTGACGTTTGAGGTTAGAATCGACAGGTAGCAGTAGCGGCGAGAAAGCGTGGCGCGCATGCGCACCATGCGCAAGCACGCATACGCATATGTGTGTCGCCGCACATACATATACGTCGAATTAGTAAGTTAGCTCCAACGAGCTTGCCGATGTTTGATTCGGATCGGCTCGGGTCTACTCGGCTCGGCACGGTTCGGTTCAGCTCGACTCAGCTCGGCTCAGCTCGGTTCGGCTCGCCTCGGATCGGCTCGTTTCTTTCTTTTTTTCTCGAGACCCCCACTCTTTCTACTACTCCTTTGGTGCCGCCACCATCTTTGTTCCCTCCTTTTATGTCACGCGCCATCCCTCTCTCTCTTCCACTTCTTCACCTTACTTCATCAACACTCCCCTCCCTTCACACTTTTCACAACCACACAAATCCCAAATCTCGAGGTCACAATTCACACAAAGTTTTGTTCTATCTATCCTCTTATCTATTTCCCTCTCTCATTCTCTCGCTACTCACTCACTCATTTCATAGTGTATTGTCGCATGTACCGTACAGTGTGCGTATATACACGAAGTACAATACTACTACTACACTACTACTGCACACATAAAAGTAATGTTAGTAGTAATACGACACGATTCTCGAAATTCAGCCAAATGCGTAGATACAGAAAAGATTTTCAATGACTGATGTGTGTATATGTATGTATCGTCCACGTTTAAAAATGAACAGACCTTTTTTTAATCGTCGCTACATTTATTATTACCTATTGGGTCGACTACATGCAACAACATATGCACGCATACTGTGTTCGTATGTAGAGTGGCGCCTAACTCTGCTGCTCTCTCTCTCTCTCTCTCTCTCTCTCTCTCTCTCTCTCTCTCTCTCTCTCTCTCTCTCTCTCTCTCTCTCTCTCTCTCTCTCTCTGTCTCTCTCTCTGTGTCGACAGCGACTTCGCTTGAACTTTTTCGTATCAAGGTCGCACGAATTTGATTACTTAGTCAATCTATATACATACTTGTTTTATCTAATGATCCCACAACGATAATATTAATAATAGTTAAACTTTTCTAAAACAGTCATTAATGTTGACAATGAACGTTTCATTTCTAAACGAGAACAACTAGTGAATCAAGATTTTGATGAATCTAACCAAGAAATTTCCTTAACGATTAGGAAATTCCATGACCATGACCATGACCATGACGACACCGTGATCGTAGCTACAAAGTTAGATTTCAAATTTCAAACAAGAAACTAAGAGTCCCTAATCGAAGAAGATATATATATATAAATCCATTATATATAGAAAGGAGAAGAAATCGTGAAACTATGAAACTATAATTTTTTTTCATGATCCAGATTATTCCAGATTATTGTAATACGTAATAACTATAATATAATAATTAACAAAGAGTTAAAATGTATACTATATAGAATTATTATACTGTTAGATTTTAGATGAAATATGAGAATTTTTATTGGAAAGCAGAAAAAAGAGGAGGGTGGGGGAGGGATAGAGATTGTTAGATTTTCACGTTGGCATACCTGTGCATTTGTACGGGGGTGGATCTCGATGGCAAATGTTGGTTATGCGAGACCGCTGGCTGAGCCTGAGCCCTACCAGGGCCCGTCGACGTAGCGCCAACGAGAGAATGCCCGTGACTCCCATGGGGATGACCGTGGGGGTGGGAGTGCGGGTGCGGTGGATGCGAATGGGGGTGAGGATGGTGATGGTGGTGCAGGTCTCCCCCCACTGGGCCGACCGGGCCCACTGGGCCCCCCACCCCCAGTCCACTCACTACTTGGACCTGTTTGCCCACTGTCTCCATCACCCCTAGCGCATTGTGTACTGAAACAAACCAATCAGACATATGCGTTAAAATATTGTACTTAATAACATGTTAGAATAATATATTAATGTATTTTATTCAATATATATTATATTACTATATATATATATATATATATTATATATACTTCTATTTTGTATTCAACATATTGTTGTGCAATGCAAAGTCTTGTATATGTACAAAATATATATTATTAGTATTGCGTAATAAAAATATAATATGTACTAAGTACATATTATATTAGTATTTTATTAGTAAATATATTATTGTATTCACCATATGTAGTATATTATATATGTATATATTTATATAAGTATTGTAACTAATAATCATTGATACGAACGCGTAATTAAAAAGTTACATGGAATCGTAAAGGATTCAGTTACACACAAACGTACTTACATACTATAAGTATATGCACATTCTAGCAACTTTTTTTTTCCCAGGAAGTCGAATCGCGCGCGCTCAGACTTCAAAATGGCGAGGAGGGCAGAGATGTGATGCTTGCACGTTCTCAAAGTTGACGCTTGTAATGCAGCAGCAAGGACTGCTGCATTGCAGAGAGCATCGTGAGAACTACTACTCTGAGTTTAGAAATTCCAATGTGCTACGACGTATGGGGATAACGTAGTGACGATAAAACGAATAGATAAATAGTCAAAAAGCAAAAAGAATAAAAACAATAAAAATATTAATAATAATAATAATCATCATCATTAAATGGCAAGACGTATAACAATTTTCCAAATATTTCCAATTTATATGTTCATAAACGTAATCTATATAAAAAAAATATCACATAAAAACATTGTCATATTAGTCATCCATTAAGAAAAAAAAAAAAAAGTGAAACAAAAGAAAACTACATGAGTCACAATTAATTAATCAACTGTTTGTTGCTGATTGTGCATTGTGATCATTGTTGATTGCTTTATTGCGCGCAAACTTTCCAATCGTCATTTCTACGCACACAAACACAAACACATGTATGTTGCAATTACACTAAAGATAATAAAAAGAGCTGTCACAGTTTCACCACGCAACATACACACACACACACACACACAAGGTGATCCTAAGATACCTAAAGTTGATTTACAATGTGAAAAAAAAAAAGAAAAAAAAAGATTATCCTAAAAAAAATAAAAGTCGAAAGAATTTAATTGATTTGTAAAATCACAGGAAATTTTGATCCAAACACACACACACACACACACACATTTAAATATAATTTAATAATTATACGTATCGATAGTTAGTAAATGATGTGTGAATATTCGTTTCGCATTGTTAAAAATACAGTAAATATCGATCAAAAAGAATAAAAGCGAAACGAAACGTGGTAGATCTCTGACGCGTAAGTATGTAAAAATATTACATCTATATGAAATGGTATGCTCTTGGATTAAAGCAGAACTACTGGACCGAGGTGACTGCACCAACTTGCACCGAGCTACACCATCAAAACATCACAACGAATATATCTATATCTGTATCAATATATATAGATATATGCACGCTATATAACCGAGGTGCATCAACGAATACGTATAACTAAATTGCACTAGCGAATATATGCGTACGCGTATGTAAATGTGTGTGCACGCGTACACATGCACGATAGTTTTATATAAAGGGTTAGGCAAAAAAAAATTCCAAGGTGAGCCAAAAGTTCCTAGATGATTTTACAAAAATCAATTGCTCTTTTTTCAGACGCCATTTTTTTAGGACTTTACTTTCAAATTTGTGCTATTACAATCAGAAAAAAAAATTAACCTAAAAAGTCTTGAAAAAGGGTAATACGTTTTTAAAGTCGCTTAGAAACTTTTGGCTCACCCTATGTGTATGTATATATAGATTATCCTTATACATATCTGTACACATACATACACACGCATACGCACACACATATTCTCCTTGGTTACGCGTCATTAGTAGAGCCACGACCGCCTTTGAACGTCGACCGACGGATGCCTTCGTTGCGAATGCGTGCTCGCAGTGTACTCGTACTTTTAGAAACTGTTTAGAATTATATACGATATACGTATGAAAAAAAAAAAAAAAAAAAAAAAATGGAACATCGATGATGACTTATTTATTTATAAAAAAAAAAATAATACGTAAATAAGAATTGCAATCATTTAACGTGAAAACAAAAAAAAAAAAAGAAATTCATCGAAGATATATAATTTTTTTCTAACGATTGATTCAAATGCCTCTTTCTAATGGACTCTTTTCTAATGAATCTTTTGAATAATTTTCTCCTGGTAATTTTTTCAATGATTTTTTTTTCTCGAATGGTTTCCATTTTGAATCATCTTTTCTAATGGCTTTTATCGAATAATTTTTCCTAACGATTTCTTTCGAACGAGTTCTTTTTTTTCTCTTGAATTTCTCGTTACGAGAAAAATAAGAAAATAATGATTCATCTACGAACGTTGTTATTACAGCTATATATTTTTTTTTTTTTCTTACCAGGTTCTTATCTTTCTCTTTTAAGGTTATCGACCGTCGATATCAAACTATATAACAAGACCTACACGATTTATCGATAAATTCTATACACCTGCAATCCGAAACAGCTGTTTATATTTTCTCGTCCTTTACACCACAGATAATAATTATCTATCCTCGAAGAGAGTGATACACCCCGTGTTTATGCAACAAGTACAATACTCATACACGCACACACACACACAAACACACACAGTCCGATTACGTTTCATCCATATGTCTTATCCGCCATTATCGAGCTATGATTCAAAATTATCAACTCAGACGCATCATTGATAACATTTTTTTTATCACTTTATCGTTTCATCATAGAATCAAAAAAAAAAAAAAAAGAAGAAGAGAAAAGAAAATAAAACGATAAAAATAAAAAAAAATCATAAAAACAATTAATAATATTAATAATAATAACAAAAGATATCAATGATTTTATGATAAATCATTCCGTGTCCCTTGTTCATCCCTCTCAAAATAAAAAAAATTCTAACTAATAAATCTATATTTTTGATTGATGATTTTTACGAACGTGTGTATAGTCAATGGCCTTACAGTCTCAATACTCACCAGTAATGACGTCAGCTGTCGAAGGCAGGCCGCCGGATCTCCTCGAATTTCCCCCACGAGTGTCGGCTGATTCTCTTTGAGCGAAGTGGTAGTATAATTCACCGTTTAAGTCTCGAGTGAAAATTATGTACGTGTACGCGCGCGATCACGCACTTATACGCGCACGTATTATACATATGTATGCGTACACCCACCCCCCCCACACGTATGCACGAAGAAGAAGAAGACGAAGAAGAAGAAGAAGAAAAAGAAGAAGAAGAAGAAGAAGAAGAAGAAGAAGAAGGTACGAAAGATTTTTTTCTATTTTTTTTTCTTCTTCTTCCCCCTTTTTTTAATTTTTTGTTGATTTTCCACTTTTTAAAACCCACACACGCTACTCCATTGCATTACCCCTACTACTACAGCACGTCTTTTACTATTTAACTTTATTTCACATCGAACAAACCCTTCGGTCGTAATTATTTTATTTTATTATTATTATTTTATTATTATTATTATTATTATTATTATTATTATTATTATTATTATTATTATTATTACTATTACTATTTATTATTATTATTACTATTATTACTATTAATGTTACTATTATTATTATTATTAATATTATTAATATTATTAATATTATTATTATTATTATAATTACTATTATAACTTTTTCTTTCTTTTTTTTCTTTTCTTCTTCAACAATTACTTCCTTTTTGTCGTTTGTTTCACTCACTGTATGTCCGATTTTACACTCTTCTTCTTTTCTCTACCTTTCTTTTTATATTTATATATATATATATATATTTATATATATATATATCTATACTCTCCTCACTGATCACGGTTGCACACGTTAACCCGCGGGTACACCCACACGCGAGAACCGGCAC
Source organism: Vespula pensylvanica (assembly GCF_014466175.1). Taxonomy (NCBI): domain Eukaryota; kingdom Metazoa; phylum Arthropoda; class Insecta; order Hymenoptera; family Vespidae; genus Vespula; species Vespula pensylvanica. The sequence continues at coordinate 1,631,392 of NC_057708.1, read as the reverse complement.
TGTGTGTCACGTATTAATGACCATTGTCATCGTCATCATCGTCGACACTAATATTACTATTTCTATTACTCGTAACATCGTTCTATCTCCCTCTTCTAGTATTCCTTGTGTGCTGTCGTTCTTCCACCGGTATCACCACCTCCTCCAATGTTTTCTAAAGGGAAAATATGAAAAAAAAAGAAAAAAATCTAATTTCCTAAATATATATATCCTATATATACATACATATATACATACACACACATATATATGTATATATATATATATATAAAAAGGAATTAAGAGAAGAAAAGCAGCCTACGAAGTTCGTCGTCGATACAACGTCCTGTCATCGTAGAGGAACGGATTGGATTGTCAAAAGTTACTATGCAATTTTTCAAAATCCTTTATTCCTTCTCGAGATTAACTATTATTTTTCTTTTCTTTTTTTTTTTGCAGAGTATAAAACAACGTCTAGCTTTTAAAAAAGTGTCTCGATAAAGAGTGATTGATTTTTAAAAATCGTCTAATAACTTTTGGTCCACCATATATATGTCAAATATTCGAAGGATTCCGACTTTTTAACGTAAAGGGGACTGACGAACGGATAGACCGGACCGGACCGGACCGGTCCGGATCGGATCGGATTGAACAAACGGATGCGTTCTCGTTACGACCGGACTCTGACCTTTCGTTCGTTCCTTCTTTTAAAACAAAATTTTCGACGAAATTTACTTTCTTTGGTTTCACATGAAAAAATTCGTGGAGATGTTAGGTTAGAATCGATGATGATTAATTAGAATCGAGAAAGTTTACAATATCAAAAAAAATTCAATATGGCGATGGAATCTAAAGAAGAAGATGAAGAAAAAGAGATTGTATTAATCGCGAGCAGGATCGCGTTTACACGCAATAAATAATATTTATTTATATTATTTTAATATTTAGTATAGTGTAACTAGTAATATTATTAGTATATTACTAATTATACTATATTAAATATAACTGTATCAATATAAATAATATACTATGGATTTCACTGGTATATAATTGAAAGTCTAACCGAAAATAAATTCGAAGAGAGAGAGAGAGAGAGAGAGAGAGAGAGAGAGAGAGAGAGAGAG
>NC_057708.1:1619543-1624543 GCF_014466175.1 Vespula pensylvanica | reverse complement strand
TCGACTTTTTTTTATCCGATATCTGTGCAAACCTACCTTTTGTATACATATTTTCATTGAAAACTTTTCTCTACCTATCTGTCGATTTAATCCAAGCGATTGTAAAAATAGAAATAATAAAACGTGTAAATAACGAATCAGTCGCCATTATTTCAAAGGAAAATTTTTCATTCATAATTTTAATCGTAACGAGATAAGGAAGATATATGTTTCATTATTTTTTATCAAACTATATATATATTGTTTAATAAAAAATTGTTTTATTATTCAATTATTACTTATTATTTAACTAATTGTTGTTGAACTAAAAAGTATAATCAATGTGTATTATATTTAATACTTCAATCACACACACAATTTTTTATTGTATTAAATTACTATATATGTATGTATAACTTTTGTACAAGTAAGGATTTATACGTATAGAAATGTACAAAGGGAAATAGAGAGAGAGAGAGAGAGAGAGAGAGAGAGAGAGAGAGAGAGAGAGAGAGGGAGGGAGAGAGAGAGAGAGAGAGAGAGACATATGGTGCATACTCAGGTGGAACGAGGCCAAGCTTTACTGTAGCCAGCGCTGAGCGCCAGTATGAATCGAAGAAAGCCAACGAATTCAAGAAAATATATATATTAAAACAAAACTTTTCATTTGTATATCTCATATTTTAGTTCACATATTAAATACTATATATATAATAAATACATATATATATTGTATATAATATAATATATATAATACATAAATATATATATATATATTTATAGTATTCTAATAAAAATAAACGTGTCCTATAAATTGTGTTATGCAAATCTAATTTCGGACGAAATGTTAGAATATTTCATTATTGGAATAGTTTCAACCATGATGTCTACACAGAAAACTTTTACATAAAAATAAAAATTAGAATGAGAATGAGAATATAACGAAGAAAGAAAATAATGGACGCCGAAGTCGTACGATTTCATGTAAGAACCCTGGGTTTTATCTCAGAGAGAGAGAGAGGGAGAGAGAATAGTGAGAGAGTGAGAGACAGTAAAAAAATGCTATTATGCTTGTTTCTAAACCGTTAGCTAAAGAATAGAATATAAAAACTGAACAAATATCTAAAGCTATGACTGTTGTACAATATCTACATTATGTTGCATAAGTATTTGGTGTATGCCAGTTGAATAATATATAGAATTATTTAGGTTTATCATAAGTCAAAAACTAGTTATAGAAACACACATATACGTACAATTTAAGATATTCTTGTATTAAAACTGTAATATTTCCTTGGCTAAAATTAAAATAAGTATTCTGATCATGCCAGTTATGAAATAAGACGCATTGAACTTTGCCTCTGTATGCTAGTCAAATAGTTCAGAATTATTTAGCTTAATCGAATGAAATACTAGTCATATATAATTACACAGATTTTTATATCCAAATTATCATTTTTATTTGATCAAGATAAAAATAAATATTGTAATCATGGAGATTATGAAATAAGATACAAAAAAGAAAAGAAAAGAAAAAAACTAAAAAAAAAAAAAAAAGGACTGTACATTGAACTTTACTTTGGTATGCATATATGAATGAAAAACTAATCGTAGATAATTAAACATAGATTTTTTTTACCGTAATCTATAATTTTTATTTAACCAGAATAAAAATAAATATTGCAATCATGCCGGTTATGAAATAAAAAACAAAAAAGAAAACAAAGGAAGTATTAGAATTATACATTGAATTTATACATGAATTAGTATACTAATTGAATAATCTTGAATTATTAAACCTTATCATATGGAAAACTAGTTGAATATAACCACATATGTATATTTTTGTATGACAATTATCATACCTCTTTTCAGTTAGAATAAAAATAGATATTGCATTCGTTTGAGTCATGAAATAAAACGCAGAAAAAGAAAGTAAACAAAAAAAAAAAAGAGAAAAGAAAAAAAAAGAAAAGAAAAGAAAAAGATATTAAAATTGAACCTCGAACTTTCTTACATAATCGTAATTGTTGGTACAACAAAAAGTCTATATTTCCATGAAAAAGACTAGGCTTGGCTAGCCGTCGCTAACAAAACGTTTTCCTCGATCAAAATACTTTGAAGATAATTGATAATAATTTATTACAATAGTTTTACTCGACCAAATCGTATAATAACGTATATATAACGATAACAATAATAATTATTAATATTATTATAATTATAATTATAATAATAAAACTATAAATTTGAAATCATATGTTCGGTCATATTTTCATTAGATAAAAAAGTGCGTTGAGTGAAGTCGGCTTTTCAATCGATATTTCTCTCTCTGTCTCTATCTCTCTTTCTCTCTCCCTCTTTTTCTTTCTCTCATGGTGTTGCCGACGGACCGTCGCTTACATGCAAGTATATGTGTGTGTGTATGTATGTATATATATATATATAACTACTAGTTTTTAAAGCGGAAGTAGCTCGAACGAGTAACCACATTTCTCAACGCAGTCATTCCTATTGGCTACTAAGTTGAACATGTATAGGGAAAACATACAGATAATTTCAATGTTTTAATTATCTTAAAAGAAACATTAAGAAAAGATTTTAAAAAAGAAGAAATAATAATTTTCTAACTTGTATTGTAAGTATGCCATAAAAATGGATTGAACGAACGAGCGAAAAAATCATTTCAATATTTTTGTGATCATATGGGATTTACCAAGAAGAAACTTTAAGAGAAGACGAAAAACAAAATAAGTTATAATAGTTCACTGATCTCTTATTAGAAAATATATCGTAAAAACAGTAGAAATAACGATGGCAAAATACTGACGCCATTTTATAAAAATGAAGAGAACATAAAAATGGCCGTCGATCGTGTTTTGTTTCGTTTCGTTGGTTTTTTGAAAAAGAAAAAACGTGGCGAAGAGTTATCGGGCGAAAATCTATAAAATATATGACTTTATTCTGCCTTTATTACTTATTGATTGATCGAAATCAATAAAAGTAGTTCCGATCGATGATAAAATAATTCAATGTAGCTACATTAAAGATAATAATCATTTATTAATTCATTTATTAATCATTATTATCAAGAAACCATTGGGAATTCTTAAGAGAACGTTCATCCTAAATCAATAATTAGTGAGAAATAAACGAATGAGAGAAAAGAAGGGAGACAGAGAGAGAGAGAGAGAGACAGAGAGAGAGAGAGAGAGAGAGAGAGAGAGAGAAAATTGGCAATTTAAAAAATAAAATTATACTCTCTTCTTCTTTGACCTCTGAATCATAATTATCCTTATCAGCTTACTACGAGAGAACTTCGATAACATGTTATTGATAGTAATGCAAAGTTATGAAATAATGTCTTCTTTCTCCATATCTCTCTCTAGCTTTCGTCACTTTTTACTATATTATACTAAGTAATAACTATAATATATTATAGTAGTACTATACTAAAATATACTATATCAAATGTATAACTGTTTTAGTAACTTATATTAGTATCATTATACTATAAATTAAAAATTTATGATTATGATAAATTTGGTCATAGCATTACTTATATTTAGTATGATTTTACATTGTATGATACGTTTTGGTGCGTGTGTGTGTTATAAATTTCACGTTATATAATTTTTGTATACGATATTAAAAAGAAAAAAAAAAGGAGAAAAAACCCTCGAAAAATATTTATTTATTAATAGTAACAGAAAATTTTTGTTCTCTCATCGAAACCGTTTACGTATATCAATTTACAACAAATCAAACTTTATTGATAAAACAAAGGGGACTCTCTCAATGATACTTTTAAACGCTTTTTCAATAAAAATTCCTATCTCGTTACACATTTGTCCTTCGTAGTTTCGAAATTTACACTTTCTAGCAGCTCGATATGTGTATGTGTATATATATATATATATCGTTCTAATAAAAACACGCGAATATTTTAGTGACAAAAAATTCTTAACATCGATTTATTATCACATATAATAATTATATCTATTCGACTACGATAGTTTCAAAGTTCCCTTCTTTTGTACTCATAATAAAGATTGAACCATTCATAACCTCACTTTCTTTTCATATTAACATACAAATTAAATTGTGTATGATGTGTGTGTGTCTATAAATAGATATATTAAAGATATAGTTCTCTTGTATGGTTAACAAATATATTTAAATATTTATATTTATTAACAATTAAGTTTGAAGCAATAAAATGTGATAATACTTTTGAAAAATACAGATACATAATTGTACGACTTCTAAATACCATGAAGTTAGAGAAAATTAAGTAGAAATGAATTTGCGATGCTCTTCTTGTTGAAAATGAAAAGAAGAATCAATTTGAAAGTTTTATCATGTTAAGAAAGTTGCACATGTAAATAACAAAGTTGTACAACTTTCAAATTACACAGATGCCGAGATATAGGCGTGTATAGAAAATTAAATCCAAATGAATAATCCTCGACAATTTTCTTATTGGAAACTAGAAAACAAATCTAAGAAGAACATAACCAAAAAAAAGATCCAACAAAAGAAAGATAATCTTACTCAAATTTTCTTTCTCCAAGACACTCTTTCAATAATAAATATATCAACTAATCCTAAACTCGGACAGTAAAAAAACAATACTTCCATTCAATTAACTTTATTATTACACGCTTTATTAAACCAGAGTATCTTTCTTCCCATACTAAACTATCCTAAATTCACGTAAAGAAAAAGAAAAAGAAAAACAAAAACGAATCCACGAATACAATAACTCACATATTACGTTAATGTCCCTAATCTCATAAATTTCATCGTTACACTGTAAAAACAAAAAAAAATTAATAAATAAAAGCCATCCAAGAAAATTCACCCAAATAGATTTAGAAAATGCGAAAATAATTGGATAAAATTGAGGACGTAAGTATAAATTATAGCTTAAAGAAAATAGTATAAATATGGAGCGACGAATAGAAAGAAAGAGAGAAACAAAGAGAGAGAGAGAGAGAGAGAGAGAGAGAGAGAGAGAG
>NC_057708.1:1617656-1619443 GCF_014466175.1 Vespula pensylvanica | reverse complement strand
AGAGAGAGAGAGAGAGAGAGAGAGAGAGAGAGAGAGAGAGAGAGAAGACGAACAAGAAGAAACAAGAAGAAACATTTGAACGTCGCCGTCGGCTTGACCGATGATTTTACTCGTAACTCTGGCGACATTCCGCGACGTTTCGTTTCGTTTCGTTTGGTATCGTCGTCGTCCTCATCGTCATCGTCGTCGAGCCAACGGCCACGAAAAGGTGGATGGCGGCGATGGCGGCGGCGGCGGCGGTGGCGGTAGTGACGGCGAATGAGAAGGAACGGGAGAAGCAGAGGGGCGGAGGAGAGGGGGGAGAGTAGGGTAGGGTAGATAGGAGATGGAGGGGAGGAGGAAAAGCGGCGCAAGGAAGGGAAGGGAAGGGAAGGGAGGGGAGAGGAAAGCAACGGGGTTGACGACGACGGTACGATGACGAGAGGAAAGGACGAAGACGAAGTTTCATCTCTCTCTTTTACTCTTACTCTCTCGCTCTATCTTTCTCTCTTTCCCTCTTTCTTTCTCATTCTTATACGTTTTCGTTCTCTAACTCTCTCTTTATGTTCTTTCTTTCTTTCTTTCTTTCTTTCTCTTATTATCGAATATATTTACAATATGGCACGTTCCTTTTAGTTACAATAACGTATAGTGAATGTAATAATAATACGTACGGATATTTGTTCCTATAGAAGACCACACACTGCGTTCCAGTATTTCTTCAAGTTCACACGAGACGCATCCAGAAGAAGAAGAAGAAGGAGAAGACGACGAAGAAGAAGAAGAAGAGAAGAAGAAGATATCGCGAACTATTAATAGACCTCTCTATTTCGGGGCTTCTCAAACGCACTCCTCCGAAAGCTCCTCGTCGCAACGGCCATGAAGAAGAAGAAGGAGAGGAACACCACGGCGATCTCTTCTAACCGTTACGACGACGAAGACGATGTCGTTTCTTCTTTACCTTCTATCTCTATCTCTTTCTCTTTCTCTCTCTCTCTCTCTTTCTTGTTCTTCAAGGTATCTTCTTTCTTTCTTTTTTCCTCTCTCACTCACTTTAGGTTAACTACCTCGATGTTGTTTGTGTCTCGTCGATCCCGACGAATGGCGACGTCGATGTGATCTCTGGCCTTTTCTTTAGGGCCTACATCTTCCTTCAGGATTCATCTTCCATGGGGAGAAAAGAAAAAAAGGAGAAGAAAAAAATGGGGAGAAAAGAAAAACAGTCAAGTTTTCGACCTCCTTTTTCCAAGAATGACCAAGCAAATAGGCGTTTAGGTGGTACCTAGCAGCTAGCTACCTAGCTTAGCAACCTTCTAGCTAGCTAGCTAGCTTAGCTAAGAGGGTAACGATCGAAGATATATTGTTTCTTTCTTTCTCTCTCTTTTTCTCTTTTTCTGTCACACGAAAACAGTAAGAACACACTCCTTCTTTCCTTCCTCTTCCTCTTTTCACCTCCTCGGTCGGTAACTTCAAAATTTAGCAGCAGCAGCAGCAGCAGCAGCAGTAGTAGCAGCAGTAATAGTAATAACGGTAACAGTACAGTAGCAGTAGCAATAGCAATAGCAGTAGCAGCAGTTTCGGTGATTTCACATAAACACGACGGATTTCAATCGACTCATTGTCGAGTTTTCATTGTTGAGAGGAAAACACTACTAACAGTCTCGTTCGAATATGTAACACACGTCGGGGGTAGAAGAAAACTTTTGTGTTGTCTAGGTAGGTTAAGTGGACGAACTGGAATATACATATACATATATATAACACGCGTGTACATATTACGTGTGTACGTATGTGTATATATGTATGTA
>NC_057708.1:1517656-1612656 GCF_014466175.1 Vespula pensylvanica | reverse complement strand
ACTGAGATAGGAAGGGGAGTGCGGAGGAGGAGGAGGAGGTGGAGGAGGAGGTGGAGGTGGTGAAGGAGGAGGGGAGGCCGAACGCAAGACGGTACGAAGATCCAAAGATCCGCCAAATTTCAACTTCGCCATTGGAATCCTCTCTCTCTCTCTCTCTCTCTCTCTCAATCTCTCTCTCTCTCTCTAACTCTATCTTTCTCACTCTTTCTCACTATTTCTTACTCGCTCGTTCGCTCGCTCGCTCACTCACTCACTCACTCACTCTTTCTTTCTCTATCTCCATCTTTCGACATTTCTGCAAAACAATCGACTTATACATTTATACATATATACGATAAACTCGTGAGATAAAATGGCCGCTCTCTCAGGATGTTCTCTCTCTCTCGCTCTCTCTCTCTCTTTCTCTTTCGTCGCCTTTTTTTATATATTTTACATTTGAGTATTGCTTCTCCTTCTTTTCTTTTTCTTTTCTTTTATTTCTGTTTTTTTTTTGTTATGTCGTAGTCAATTCTTTTTTTCCTTTTCTTTTTTTTTTCTTCATATTCCACAAGTTCGTACGTTAAAGAAGGAATGACTCGACTTTTTTAACGTACTACGTTCTTCAATATTTTTCATTTTTATATTTGCCTACGCGGGTCGGTCACACCAAGTCTCGAGCTAAAGACGAGAGTTCGTTTCTTTGAATATGCCGCATGACACATTAGACATGATATGTACATGTATATATCCACGGCGTTATTCGAATTCAGATATTTATTATCATAGGATAGAGAGAGGGTGAGAAGGAGAGTTGAACGAGAAAGTTTAGAAATATAGTGAGGGATGATAAAGAGAGAAGAAATTATTACTGAGAACGTATGTGTGAGCATATATATGTGTGTATGTGTGTGTATGTATGTGTATACATATATGTATAATCATGTATCTTAGAATTAATACTCGGATTCGATAAGATAGCTGACTAGCTAGTTAGCGTGAAATCGCTGCGTGAAAATGAATGATAAATATTCCCCTCCTCCCCTATAAGGAAACGCGAAATAAGAAAGAAAGAGAAAGAGAGAGAAGAATAATGAATTTCATAAACACCGTGAATATATGTGTATACTACACGTTGGTAATGATTATAAATGGCGTCGACGAATTAAAGTTGGATATAACATAACGAAAAAAGAACACTCTCGGCTCTCTCGGATGTATTCTTCGTGTCCGGTATTTATACTTTTGTTAGATTGATAACTAATTAATTAGAATGAAAAGCGTTAAGAAAGTTAAAAAGAAAAAAAAAAAAGAGTATTACGAAGCGAAACGAAACGGTATAAACTACGTTTATATATTATACTTTCTTATCTGACTCTTATCTTTCGATCTTTTTCCTAAGTTTGCAACAACAAACACATATAATACCGACATAACCTCAACTTATCCCCTTGTACACATATATGTATATACTGTGTCTGGAGAAAAAAAAAATAATACTAGACTTTATTCGCGAATCTCAAGTACAAAAAAACACGAGACAGAACGTTTAAAGCTTATCAACAGATGCAAAGAAATCGTCTAAACACGATAATCCAAAGAAAGAAAAGGAAAGAAAAACGCAAAATCATACGATAAAGGAGGAGGTGGAGGAGGAGAAGGAGAAGGAGGAGGAGGGGGAGCCCTCTGATCTAAATTAGCCGGATTGCCCTTGAGAGACCGTGATCTATAACTCGCATATGCATCCTACAAAACGAGGTGCTTGCAAAACGCGAGTTGCGTACATATTTCACGTTGAAATGAAGAGAAGAAAAAAAAAAGAAAAAAAAAAAAGAAAAGATAATTATCGACGGATCTATAATCTACGATTAAATATATTCGAAGAAAAGTATTAACAAAGTCCACAAATGATAACAGTATGTATAAAACGAATACTAGAAAAAAAGATTGAGCGAGAGCGAGAGCGCGCTTCAGAGAAAGAGATAGAAAGAGAAAAAGAGCGCGAAATTTAAAAGTGTTAATCGTATGAACGCGTAACTCGTCCCCCCTGTACTAGTAGGACTTTAAATTCGTTTTGATGTGAAACAGACGGCACGTTGGCCACTATAAATGAGAAAAAGAGCGAACGTACGAGTGAGAAAAAGAAAGAGAGAGAAAAGAGGAAAGTAGAGTGAGAAATAAGCAAGAGAGAGAAAAGAGGAAAGTAGAGTGAGAAAAAAAAAGCAAAAAAGAGAGAGAGAGAGATAGAACGAGTCTCGCATACATAGAGAATATAACAAGGGCGTAGACTTCGAGGGACCCTACAAACAATCCATCGCGTAGAATGTTTCATGTTACGATGTTAACCGCGTTTTTCTTTCTTTCTCGTTTCTTTTTTTCTTTCTTTCATTTTTTTTTTTTTTTTACACGAATCCATGTGTCTATATTCTCTTTTTCTTCTCTCTCTCTCTCTCTCTCTCTTTCTTTCTCTACCGTTGTTTTCTTTTGTGTATTTTTCCGATTCTGACTTTCGTAGTGAAAATAATGGCGCTGGTCAGAAGCGAAACTATGGAAGAATTCGTAGTATATAAGAGGAACCACGAAACAATGGGCAGTGATTACTGAACGGCGAAAGGGTGTGGCAGCACCATTGAGTCGTTACACGCAGGAATAGAGCGAGTAGGGGGATAATATGCGCGTATATGCGCACGCTTTAGCCTCAATGTGTGAGTAATTTCTGCACACATATGTGTACATATATATATCCGACTACACGTACGTACATACATACAACATACATACATACATACACACACACATATATATATATGTATGTACGTACGTACGTACGTATGACCGACGAACGAACGAACGAACGAACGAGCGATGAACGAACGAACGAACGAACGAGCGAACGGACGGACGAACGACGAATGTGGGAGTGAACGGCAAAGAAAGTGTTAGGGTGGGGGAAACATAGAGGGAGGGAGGAGGGATATCCGATGGTAGTGGTGGTAAGTTATATAGAGGTAGAGCGTGGACGGGGACAAGGATGAACCATCTTAAAGGGGATAGAATGGATCATAAATAATCAATATTATACTTGTGCGACCGATATAGAAAAAAAAAAAAAAAAACAAAAAATGTAAATGATATATATATATATATATATGTATACGTATTATGTGTATTACTTTAGATGTATTTTCTAATTATATTTTCTAATGTTTTGTCGAGATCATTATTTCTCTTTAATTTCTATCTTTCTCTCTTTCTCTCTCTCTCTCTCTGTCTCTCTCGTTACATATCTATTCCTTATTGCAACTTCAGTAGTCACGTTTCAGTGTTTTATTCTTCGCGAGAGAGAAAGTGATACGATCTTTGTGGTATTTTCGTTGGAATTATTTTTCTCACATCTCTTTTTTTTCTTCTTCTTCTCTTTTTCCTTCTTTTCTTTTCTTTGATATTTACGTTAGAAAATAAGTTTCAAGAGAAAATTGTATCAAATGAAAGTAAAGATTTATAGACTTACATATACATGTTCTCTTATACACGCAGGGTGGTGGCCAAAAATGTTTCTACGTGATCTTACGAATCAATTATTCTTCTTCGAGACTTTTTATAGATTCTTTTTTTTCAAATTGTAAACTACAAACCTAGTAACTTTCGAAGCCATATATAATATTAATGATATATATATATATATATATATATATATATATCAATGGTTTAAAAAAATGATTAATTTATTGGAAAGAATAGAAAAAGAAATTACAGAAAAAAAATAAATAGACTATTTTTCATAGTAATATTTATGCAATAATATATATATATATATAAATATTGATTTGTAAGTAAATTTATACTCATTAAACGTCGTTCGTATGCATTCGTCGTTTATTCAACTATAAGAAACGTGTATGTATATATGTGTGATGTACGTGTGTACTTATAGCAATATATAGGATTATGCGTATGCATCTATAAGTAGATATATATATATATATATATATTATATATATATACATATATATATGTATGTATTATTCCGTTGCATAGCACGAAAGAAAAGACACGAGGAACGGAATGTTTTCACGTTCGGAAAGACGAATGGAATTCATCCATCTGAATACTTCAGAGAAGACTATACTGATTTTTAAATACATTTCATGATCCTTTTCCATTTCTTTTTTTCTCTCTTTCTTTTTCTATTTATTATAGAATACACGTCACCAAAATAATATACAATTGTGTAGATACGTTGTATGTATACCGTATGAAACTTTTATTATATATATATAATATATATATATGTACATACAAACACATACATATATGTATATATATATACAGGTATAAGAATAGAACGATCAAAATATACATTGCGCCAATTGGAATAATGGACATATTCCTGTAGTAATATTTATCAATAACTTCGTTTATTACTCATCGATATTATTAATAGTAATTATTACAAGACAAATTTTGTTATAATGGTTATTTATAAAAAAAAAAAAAAAAAAAAAAAAGAAAGAAATTTAAAAGAACATTTTTTTTTTTGAAAATCGTTTTGTATAACTAACCATCGCCATTTTGTTTTCTTGCAATTCGTCAGTTGATTTCAACGCGTGAAAAAGAAAGAATCACGTTTTATATCATTGGTAAATCATGAATATATGTATACGTATAAGAATATGTACATTTGTGTGTGTGTATGTGCCATGTATATATGTATATGCGCCCATCCCACTAATCACACAAGAGTATGTTTGTTATGTTATATATGTATGTATACATATATGCTAGCCATTATTCACGCTACGTCACGCTATTGCCCTCGTCGATTTTCATGATTAAATTGTAAGATTTTTTAATATGTATTTAGATGATTTTATTTCACGCACCAATTTTAATTTTCTTTTGAAAATGAATTTAATAAATAAATCATTTTGTAGTATTATATTCTTTTTTGTTTACTTTTATGATAATTCGTACATATTTGGATACTCAATCCTCTTTCTCTCTTTCTTCAACTTTTGATGTAATCGTCAACGACGTAAACGAAGACTTTAATTTTTTTCTAGCTTGATCTTGTCATTATCGATAAAAACTTCGTCAAAGTTTTCCAACCGAGCAACGTTCATTAGTCAGCAGAACAATGAGTTAATTGCACATTCCTCTTCTTGTGATATATCATAGTTTATACGTAACTTAGATTTACTATCGTCTGTTTAAAAGTTGTGATAGTTGATCTTTACGGTAGATGGCGTCGCGATTAAATCCTCAATTCTTATTGGCTCTAACCAATCAAGAACGAGCCAATCAGCGTGCACAGTTAATAACTTCTAAACTTGTATTACAATTTAGTGTAAATAATTATATGCATTTTTATATATCTCTTTTTTTATTATTTATTTATTTATTTATATATTTTTTCACTTATTTCATATTACTATTTTAAAAATTTCTATCATACCATCTATTGCTAATCCATTTCAATAACTTTGTCAAATTTTAAAGGACGACTAGAATCTAACAATCCATATATTTTGCATAAGGCGTTAATTGCAGCCACTTCTTTTGCTTCATGAATATTTGCACCGCATCCTTAACATATGAGCGAATGGTTAAAAAAAATATTTTAAATAATAGCTATGATTATCTTAAAATGTATATACTTACCAATACCTAAACATTGTTTATCCGAATAAACTGCAATATGATACGAGGATAAAAGAGTATTTACTCCGCTTTCTGCAATGATTCTTGGTTCTGCAGGTCCTCTGCCTTCTTTTGAAAGAATATCATTTAATTCTTGTAGAGGGTTGCTTGGGCACCATATATTAGGCAGTTCTTTTTCTGCTAATATCGTTATCAAAAAATCACGAACAAATATTGCAGCATGATTAGCATTAACACTTTGCACAAGAGCTGCTACAAGCGCAATAAACGTATCAGCTAATGTTTTGTTTGATACAGGATGTTCCTAAAAATTATATCTCATTATTAGTATAAAACCATAAAATAATTAGAATATATGATATTCTAATACAAAGTTGACAATTTTACAAATACATACTGCAGTTAATATTAAATCTGTCGTTCCAATATGTAAAGATGAATTAGCCAATGATTCTTCGCTTAAGAGATAATTGTGAATACCCCTATTTAAAAAAAATTTTAATTAATATTTTTCTGATCAAATATAATCATTATAATGATATTAATGCTATAATAAAAAAAAAAAAAAAAAAAAAAAATTACGAAAATATCTAGAAATTATTAAACGTACATAATACCATCGTCCGGTAAATTTGGTAAACTTTCAAACAAATATTTCTGTACAACTTTAGAAATAAATTTTCTTCCATCTTGTATAAGATTTCTATTATCTGTTACATCAAGTTTAGGATCTGATATTCCTTGCTGTCTCTGAATTTCTTCTTCTTTAATAATGTAAGATCTATGAACCAATGCTTGTTCCAGTAATGCTGGATCAAATTTTTCACTAAGTCTTTCGTTAAATGCATAAAGTTCTGCATTTCTGTTCCATTCCAGAAAATTACTACGAATATATTCTACCTGCGGCCCTAATTCTCTTTTCCTTTTTGTAATTACCATTTGTGTTGGTGCAACCCATCGTTTTATAAATCTTATAGCTAAAATAATCAGATTTTAATGAATATAAATAAAAATTATAAAATACATTATAATATACCGTGTCAAAGTAATTATTTACTAACTTTCTAATTGAGCAGGTTTATACCCTCTATTTAGGACAAATGCCAATGAACGCAAAGCGTTCATTTTTATTATAATATTAAATTAATGTATCAAATTCTTTGTAATTAATTGTACAACTGTTTTTGTAACTTTGTAACTAAACATGTGTATATTATTGTTATATTTTAATTACAGATAATTGAACTGGTTGTTCATTGGCTACCTGCATTTCTACATAGAGGGCAGCATTAACAATTTTTGGAAACTCACTTGAATCTGATTGGCTAGTATTCGTTACTTTCTTTGCAGCGATTGGTCGAATACATTAAATATTTCATTAAACCGGAAATAGAGATATAGAGAATTGTAGCATGTATAAAAATTTACTTCCTATTTCACTTGCCTTGTGAAGGTTTGTCTGATCACGATTTGTACATCACGTCCATTTGAGCGTGATCCACGTTTCGTGTCGTAAGACTTAAAGGTAAGATTGAAGTCCGTATTGATTTAAAATAATATTGTTTTCAATATCTAATTCATGAATGAAATAATATAAATACCAAATAATTTTCAAGGATTAACGTAATTAGTTGTAGATGTTGTTTGATACTTTTTTGAGTATTGTGTTGCACATGTGTAACCTTGAGTATTAAAAAAAAAAAAATAATTACAATATTGTTTAATGGTAATTATAATATCTTGCCAATGATTTATATTCTTATTAATTAAACGTATCATTTTTAAATGTAGTAAATCATTGAGAAAAAAAAAAACATTTATATGTGAAAATAGTTCTAATAGTTAACTTGTGGTAATTATATATAAAAATTATGATGATTTAAATAATCACCATCTTTCGACTGAGTATTGTGATGGTAACTTCTGTATCTGAAGATTAAATTTATTTATTTCAATATTTCTATTTGACATTGGATATGTATTGATAAAAAAATTTCTGTTTTAGAATGCGTTACGTGGCCGCTTATCTTTTGGCAGTTTTGGGAGGGAAGACATCTCCCAGCCAAAATGATATTGAAAAAATTCTTTCTTCAGTCGGTATTGAAGCTGATGGAGAAAAATTGAAAAAAGTAATTACAGAACTAAATGGAAAATCCGTTGATGATGTTATAGCGCAAGGTAAGCTGGAATATTACAATTGACTCGAATCACCTGATAAATATAAAACGATAAATATGAATTTATATATCACAAATTATTTTTAGGTCGTGAAAAACTATCTGCTCTACCAGTTGGAGGTGCTGCACCAGCGGCTGCCGCTGCTGCTCCGGGAGCAGCTGCTGCACCAGCTGAGGAAAAGAAAGGTATGATAAAAAAGTTACAATTAATATATAACATTCAAAATAATCGTGTTAATGTTCCTACTAATGCTTACATTTGCATTATAACAGAAGAGAAGAAGCCAGCTAAAGAAGAATCTGAATCTGAAGACGATGACATGGGCTTCGGTCTGTTTGATTAAAGAGGAAAGAAAAAAAAAAAAAAAAACAGATTCTCTTCAGCAGCAGACTAATGAAATTGTACAAAATATAATTTGTATCGTGACTCTAGATCTACTGCTGTAGAATAAAAGCTGTTTTTAATTTGCTAAATCCAATTATTTTTATATCCCAATCCAGATTGATTTAGATTTGTTCTTGTTCCTAATTTTATCATATCAAATATGTATCGTTATAAAATATTTGGAAAAAAAAAAAAAAAGTAGAGTCGAGAAAAGAAAGTAATGAACGATAACCTCAATTAATATAAAACTTCAAATTTATCATAGAAATGATTCAACGAGGTACAATTAAAGATTAAATTATATACAGCCAGACCTACTTTTCATTTCTTATTTATTTTGTTAATAATAAGAAAAATAATAACGAATTTTCTAAAAGAAATATTAATGTTTGATAAGAGAGCAGCACATGCATCATCGTACTATCTCTCTTGCGCGTAACGAGCAACGAAGATGGTGGCACAAAGAGTGAAAGAGAGAGAGCGATAGTGCGAGAAAGAGAAGTGAAGAGTAGAGGGAGTGAGAAAGAGGAATAAAGTGGAGAGGGAGAGAGAAAGAGAGTGAGGGTAACGGTCTGAAGAAAGGAAGGGGTGGCGTTCGAAGCACGGAACAGAATCCGATAGCTTGTATTCTTGCGCTAGTACGCTAGACGATTGAACATTTAAATTCGGTAACAATCCTACTGTAAGGTATTATCTTCTGTATTGAAAAAAGATATCTCGCGAATATATAGATATTTTTTTTCATAGAATATATTATCCATCGTTTAAATCGTAATAACGTGAGGAAGTAAAACTTCCGCTTTTGGGGAACTATTTCTGGTTAGGGGGGCGGCCTTTAGCGGCCATGATGGGTGTCAGCGGCGAGTAGTGACGGCATTCGCTTTGCGTCAGTTGGTTTTGTGCGCTCTGATGGTTAATCAAAGGTTTTTCGAGAATAAAAAGCGCACGATAAGCCGGGAACGATTGTAAATAGACAAAAAAACGATTGATCGGCCGCTGGATAATTCCAACGTAGTATTCGCGGCGATATTAATAAAAAAAGAAAAAGAAAAAGCAAAGGAAGGAAGAAAGAAAGAAAGAAAGAAAGAAAGACAGAAAGAAATATTAACTTCCGAGGTAATTCGTTGAAAAGTAATCGTAAAAATGACGCAGCTACTACCCATAAGGTTTCAGGAACATCTTCAGGTAAGTGACCCGTTTCTTCTCTCTCTCTCTCTCTTTCTCTCTCTCTCTCTCTCTCTCTCTCTCTCTCTCTCTCTCTCTCTCACTCTCTTCTCTCTTTCTTTCTCTCTCTTTTTCTCTCTTTTATTTTTTCTTTCAATTCTCATTTCACAACGTATGGTTCTTTATATTATCAGATAATACGTTAACGCGATCCATTGGTTTATCCTTGCCATTTTATTTGTACCTTTTTCTATTCTCATTTCGACGAGAGAAGGACAGATAAATTTATTAGCGACTTATATCGAATGCATTTTAACGATTAGAACGGAAGTTTCGAAAAGAGCATTCGAAATGACGTTACTTTGACAGGTATATCGTGGTACTCTTTGATCTTTCTGTTATATCATATAGATCGTATCGTCGTTCGACGACGCAAAATAACGTATTTCTAACGTCGACGAAATCGATGATGGTTTTATTTTATTATTGAGCCAAGTTATCTCGACACGAATCGAAGTTCGAAAGAATAGATCGATTATTGCTAATAGTACGCGATGAAAGAGAGACAAGGGCCACGTCTACTCGACACGTACGCCCCTTCCTTCCGTTGCCGTTGAAAATTTACGTTTTCCTTCTTTTTTCAAACTTTGTTTAATTTGAAATTTTAAACACTAATTTCAAATTAAATTATTATTCCACTTATCTCCTTTCTTTTTCTTTTTTTTTATATCTTTGAAAATGTGGGTCATCTTTGGTTTAGATACAAGATATTATAATTTTAACAGTTTTAATTGAAATTTAATTTAATACCGAAGGATGTTTTAGAATATTTATTTCTTTGTATTACGATCGTTAACTGATTCTTCTTTTATTAATTAACGCTTTGAATTACGTCGTAGAAATTTTATGTCGGAACAGTTATATACCAGATAACGATTATGGTTATTATAAAATATTATTTTTATAGCTCACCGCTGTTGGAATTAATGCGAGCAATGCCAGCTTCAACACGCTCACTATGGAATCGGATAAATTTATTTGTGTTAGAGAAAAAGTGGGTGATACTTCCCAGGTAGTTATTATTGATATGAACGATTCTACCAATCCTACTAGAAGACCTATCTCAGCTGATTCTGTTATCATGAATCCTGCGAGCAAAGTTATTGCACTCAAAGGTAAAACTCTAAGTTCTGTTTTCTTTTTATTTATATATATATAAAAGTTTACATCGAATTGATGATAAATACATAATTTATACGTGGATATTCCATATATTCTGTCGTTAACAAATATTCATATTTTATTTCAATTAGCTGTAAAAACATTTCAAATATTCAATATTGAAATGAAATCAAAGATGAAAGCCCATACTATGACAGAAGATGTAGTGTTTTGGAAATGGATATCTATAAATACTTTAGCACTAGTAACCGAAAGTGCAGTTTATCATTGGTCTATGGAAGGGGATTCCACCCCTACCAAGATGTTTGATCGCCATTCATCCTTAAATGGATGTCAAATAATCAACTACAGAACAGATCCAAAACAGACGTGGTTATTATTAATTGGTATTTCTGCCCAGCATAACAGAGTAGTGGGTGCGATGCAACTTTACTCTGTAGATAGAAAATGTTCTCAACCGATCGAAGGACATGCGGCTGCTTTTGCACAGTTTAAAATGGAAGGAAATCCAGAACCTAGTAACTTATTTTGTTTTGCCGTTAGAACGGTTCAAGGTGCAAAACTACACATTATAGAAGTAGGGCAACCTCCCTCTGGAAATCAACCGTTTCCCAAAAAGGCTGTAGATGTATTTTTTCCACCAGAAGCAGGAAATGATTTTCCTGTTGCCATGCAAGTTAGCTCTAAATATGATGTCATATATTTAATCACAAAATATGGCTATATACATATGTATGATATTGAATCAGCGATCTGTATATTTATGAACCGAATTTCGGGAGAAACAATTTTTGTTACTGCACCTCATGAAGCTTCTGGTGGTATAATTGGTGTAAATCGGAAAGGTCAAGTTTTATCTGTATCTGTGGACGAAGAGAATATCATTCCATATATCAACGGAGTTTTACAAAATCCTGAATTGGCTTTGAGGATGGCAGTAAGGAACAATTTGTCTGGAGCCGAAGACTTATTTGTACGAAAATTTAATATGCTCTTTCAAAATGGGCAATATGCAGAAGCTGCAAAAGTTGCTGCAAATGCTCCAAAGGGAATTCTAAGAACTCCAGCCACGATTCAACGATTCCAGCAGGTGAATATAGATAGAAATCTTTTTATCTATTTACTGTTTAATTTTCTTCAAGTTAAGGAACATCGAAAAAATGTAGTTTTGTCGATTATTTTTCTTGAACGAGACAAAAATTCTTTTTATAGGTTCCTGCTACACAAGGTCAAACTTCACCACTGCTTCAATATTTTGGAATTCTGCTTGATCAAGGACAATTGAACAAATATGAATCATTAGAATTATGCAGACCTGTATTGGTACAAGGTCGTAAACAACTTCTTGAAAAATGGTTGAAAGAAGATAAACTGGAATGTAGCGAAGAATTGGGAGATTTAGTAAAACAAGCTGATCCTACTCTTGCTTTAAGTGTTTACTTAAGGGCTAATGTACCCAACAAAGTTATACAGTGCTTTGCTGAGACTGGTCAATTTCAGAAGATCGTTCTATACGCCAAAAAGGTTTCTTATACTCCAGATTATATATTTCTTTTAAGAAATCTTATGAGAATTAATCCTGATCAAGGTGTAGCATTTGCGCAAATGTTGGTTCAAGATGCAGAGCCCTTAGCTGATATTAATCAAGTAAGTTTTGTAATTATATTATTTTGAAAACTATTATTACCGTTTACAATGGAATTTTATTAATATTTAATTAACATTTTATTGATTATTTATTTATTTGTCTTATTTGAAAATTGTTGTAGATTGTAGATATATTTATGGAGCAAAATATGGTTCAGCAATGTACAGCATTTTTATTAGATGCACTTAAAAATAATCGACCAAGCGAAGGAGCTTTACAAACACGCCTCCTGGAAATGAATCTAATGTCTGCTCCACAAGTAGCCGATGCAATTTTAGGCAATCAAATGTTTACTCACTATGATAGAGCGCATGTTGCACAATTATGTGAAAAAGCTGGTCTATTACAACGTGCTTTGGAACATTACACGGATTTGTATGACATCAAGAGAGCAGTTGTTCATACACATTTATTATCACCCGATTGGCTTGTAGGATTTTTTGGTACATTGTCTGTAGAAGATTCTCTTGAATGCTTGAAAGCTATGTTAACGGCGAACATAAGACAAAATTTACAAATTTGTATTCAAATTGCAACGAAATATCACGAACAATTGACAACTAAAGCGCTAATAGGTATGTATACTTATATGAAACATTTAGACCTAGATTAATTTTTGTTCCTGAAATCAAAAAATTATTTAATCACATTGTTATATATTTACAGATTTGTTTGAGAGTTTCAAATCTTACGAAGGTTTGTTTTACTTCTTGGGATCAATTGTGAATTTCAGTCAAGATCAAGAAGTACATTTCAAATACATACAAGCAGCATGCAAGACAAATCAAATTAAAGAAGTTGAACGTATATGTAGGGAAAGTAATTGTTATAATGCTGAACGTGTTAAAAACTTTTTGAAAGAAGCTAAGTTACCAGATCAGTTACCTTTGATCATAGTGTGCGATCGATTTGACTTTGTGCATGACCTAGTCTTATATCTTTATCGAAACAATTTACAAAAATACATAGAAATATATGTTCAAAAAGTAAGTTATTGTTTCAGAATAAATCCGAATTTTTGTATTGTCGTATTGAACGATGACGTTTAATTTCAACCGTTTGATTTCAGGTAAATCCATCACGTTTACCTGTTGTAGTAGGTGGTTTGTTAGATGTTGATTGTTCAGAAGATATAATTAAAAATTTAATTCTTGTGGTACGAGGGCAATTTTCTACCGATGAACTCGTAGAGGAAGTTGAAAAACGAAATCGACTGAAATTATTATTGCCGTGGTTAGAATCTCGTGTTCATGAAGGATGTGTGGAACCTGCTACTCATAATGCACTGGCAAAGATTTATATTGATAGTAATAATAATCCAGAAAGATTTCTCAAGTAAGTTATATATAATAAAAGTGTGACAATTATTTAATAATATTGAGAAAGAATAATTTGTCTTTGTAAAAGGGGGAAAAAAAAAAAAAAAAAAAAAAAAAAAAAAAAAAAAAAAAAAAAAAAAAAAAAAAAAAAAAAAAAAAGAACAGATGAACGAAAGTACTCTATTTTTTTATTTGATTTATATTTTAGAGAAAATCAATTTTACGATAGCAGAGTAGTGGGTAAATATTGTGAAAAACGTGATCCACATTTAGCTTGTATCGCTTACGAACGTGGTCAGTGTGATAGAGAATTAATAAGCGTGTGTAACGAAAATAGTCTTTTCAAAAGCGAAGCCAGATATTTAGTAAGACGTAGAGATCCTGATCTTTGGGCTGAAGTTCTCTTAGAGGGTAATCCATACAAGAGACCATTGATCGATCAGGTTGGTAAAATTTCTATGTACTTTCATATACGTGTACAAAACATTTCTTTTTAACAATATTATTTTTTCTTTCTATAGATCGTTCAAACAGCATTATCAGAGACACAAGATCCTGAAGATATATCAGTCACCGTAAAAGCATTCATGACGGCCGATTTGCCAAACGAGTTAATAGAACTTCTCGAGAAGATAGTACTCGATAGCAGCGTATTCAGTGATCATCGTAATTTACAGAATCTCTTGATCTTGACAGCAATAAAGGCTGATCGCACACGCGTTATGGAATATATTAATCGTTTAGATAATTATGATGCGCCTGACATTGCCAATATTGCTATCAATAATGAACTTTACGAAGAAGCCTTTGCGATCTTCAAGAAATTTGATGTTAATACATCAGCTATACAAGTTCTTATTGAACAAGTAAACAATCTCGATAGAGCATATGAATTTGCAGAGAGGTAAATCAAAATGAATACAAAATGAATAGAAATTCAATTAAAAATGATTAATTTTCGTTTAATAATTACAGATGTAACGAACCAGCTGTTTGGTCGCAATTAGCTAGAGCACAATTACAACAGGGTTTAGTCAAAGAGGCTATTGATAGTTTCATTAAAGCTGATGATCCGTCAGCATACGTTGATGTGGTAGAAACTGCTCATCGTACTTCCCATTGGGAAGATTTGGTTCGCTATTTACAAATGGCACGTAAAAAAGCACGCGAATCGTTCATAGAAAGTGAATTGATTTATGCATACGCTCGTACCAACAGACTTGCCGATTTGGAAGAATTTATTTCTGGGCCTAATCATGCCGATATACAAAAGGTATCAATGATGATAGTACATTCAACCTTAAATATATAATAATAATATATTTCATTATGACATGATCTTTCATATGATCGTTTATTATGATTTAATTATTCAATTTAATTTTTTGTTCTTTTTTTTTTCATAGATTGGCGATCGATGTTTCGAAGATAAAATGTATGAAGCAGCAAAACTTTTGTATAACAATGTATCAAATTTTGCTCGATTAGCTATAACATTAGTTCATTTGAAAGAATTTCAAGGAGCTGTGGACAGTGCTCGCAAAGCTAACTCCACGCGTACTTGGAAAGAAGTTTGTTTTGCTTGCGTAGACAGTGGAGAGTTTAGACTAGCACAGATGTGCGGGTTACACATTGTTGTCCATGCTGATGAACTAGAAGATTTAATCAATTATTATCAAGACAGAGGACATTTTGAAGAATTGATTAATCTTTTGGAAGCTGCCTTAGGATTAGAAAGAGCTCATATGGGAATGTTTACAGAATTAGCCATATTGTATAGTAAATACAAACCTCAAAGAATGAGAGAACATCTTGAACTCTTTTGGTCACGTGTTAATATACCAAAGGTATGAAAAATGTACATATACAAAGAAACTGTATATATTGTTAAAGAACGACATAAGATAATAATATCTTCTCAATCGTTTCAGGTTCTACGTGCAGCCGAACAAGCACATTTATGGGCAGAACTTGTATTTTTATATGATAAATATGAAGAATATGATAATGCAGTGTTAGCAATGATGCAGCATCCTACCGAAGCTTGGCGCGAGGGACACTTCAAAGATGTAATTACTAAAGTGGCAAATGTTGAACTATATTATAAAGCTATACAATTTTATGTTGAGTATAAACCACTGCTGCTAAATGATATACTGCTTGTACTCGCACCACGAATGGATCACACAAGAGCAGTTGCATATTTCACAAGGACTGGACATTTGCAATTAGTGAAACCTTATTTGAGATCAGTTCAAGCACTTAATAATAAAGCAATTAATGAGGCTTTAAATGGCTTGCTCATAGACGAAGAGGATTATCAGGGCCTGAGAACATCGATAGATGCGTTTGATAATTTTGATAATATTGCGTTAGCACAACAATTGGAAAAGCATGAATTAATTGAGTTCAGAAGAATTGCTGCATATTTATACAAAGGAAATAATCGATGGAAACAATCCGTAGAGCTTTGTAAAAAAGATAGATTGTTCAGGTAAGTACAATGCGCATTAGTTCACAAAAAAAGAAAAGAAAAAGAAAAAAGAATCGAATTGTAAACTCACACCGCTGCGCTTTTTATTTGCTGCAACAAATTAAAGATAAATCTTTCTTTCTTTCTCAAGGACGTTTATATTTCTTCTACATAAATTTTTAATCATGTTTTTTTTTCTTCCCTTTCTTTTTGTATTAACAGGGATGCTATGGAGTATGCTGCAGAATCTCGAGATGCAGAAGTTGCTGAAGCACTATTAGAATGGTTTTTGGAAAGAGGTTCAAAAGACTGTTTCGCAGCGTGTTTGTTCCATTGTTACGATTTGCTTCATCCAGATGTTATCTTAGAACTAGCGTGGAGACATCGTATATTATCTTTTGCTATGCCATATCTTATTCAAGTAGCACGCGAATACATTACTAAGGTAAAGGTAAATTTATAAATTTTATTATAATATATTCATATTTATCAAATATCTAGCAATTTATCATTTAATAAAATCAATTATAGGTCGATAAGTTAGAAGAGGCAGAAAGTCGTCGAATTGAAGAAACTGATCATCAGGAACATAAACCTATGATCATGCGTAAGTATTAAGGAATATTTGTAAAAATTTATAGAAAATGTATTTTAAAGTACCCAGTGATGTGATATCATTATCAATAATATTTTAATAATCATTAATATTTCATCTGATTTTTAGCGGAACCTCAATTGATGCTAACTGCAGGACCTGGTATGATGGCACCTGGCTATGCACCTCAAAATGTATATGCTACACCTCCACAAAGTGTGTACGCACCTCCTGCAGCCGCTTATCAAGGGTATGGTATGTGAGATATACTATGCAATGTATCAAACAAAGCAGGTCAACAAAGTCTACTTTTCTATAAAATTTAGGTAAAACAAGATTATTTTATTAGATTGTAGTCATAATTAATTGCTGAAGAAAAAAAAAAAAAAAAAGAAAATATGAAAAAAAAAAGTGTTAGAAGAAAAATACTGTTGTATTGAAATCTCATTGTAACACAATGAAAATAATAAGCGCAAGCGCAAAATTATTTTCAAGCATTCTACTGTTTATATTAAATCTTGTAAACATTTCTTAAATTGTTAAATGTATTACTAACAACCGGATTAAACAGTTTCATTTTTAAATAAGAAGCACCCCATATTGCAAACTAAGTATTAATTAATATAAATATTTTAAAGAAAATACAATGACAAATATGTACGATATGGTATAAATATTTTCTAATATCATATTGTCAGTTCTATAGTTCATTATTAATTGTTTCATGTTATTAAATGCAACGTAGTAAGAAATAACGTAGCGTTGTATACTACTATGTTGAAAAAGGAGATAAAAAATTTGATTGATGTATTAATGTTTGTACAATTTAGTTTACACAAATTAATATTACATTTATATATGGCCGTCTCTATTATGTTGTATTATAAATTTATATTTATTGAATTTCTTTCTCTCATGCTATGAAGTGCTTCCTTTGATTATAAAATATATTAATGTGAGCGCATGCAAGATTTTCTTTTAAGTGAATTTTATACTCATGTTAAGTTAAAGGTTCCAAGAACAGTAAATTGTTAATGTCATATATACATATTGTTCTCAGTTTATTCAAAAACATTATTATTTAAATAATTGGAGATAAATTTTAATTTATTATATATTATTATGTTTCCTTCTTTTTTTTTTCTTACACAATTAGAGAGAAGTTTCCGATACATCATTATAATAGTAGGATATATTGCGAAGCATATATATAGTTATTGAAAAAGGGAATTTAAAATATAACTATGATTGCCTGGATGTAACAGCGCTATGACATATTTGAAGATTTACATATTGTACGTGTAGCACGTTTTATATATATGTATAATATATATATATTATATATATATATATGTTGGTAATAAGACGCGAAAAGAAGCTTTATAATATTGCCTAATAAAAAATAAGGTTCATCATTAAAAAAAAAAAAAAAAAAAAAAAATTTCTGTTTATCCTGTGAAATCAATCGGATTGTAAAATGTCTCATTATCATATTGATGTATCGATATGTATTTATTCGATTGTATATTCACATCTCTGTTTATTATATACAACGTTTTTACTTCTAGCCAAGAAATATGGCAATAAATTATACACAAAGAATATAAATAAAATTGTCTATGTGTATGCAAGTGTAATAGGGTAAAAGAGATTATTTCTTAATTCGTTGTATGAACATTCAGTCTTTAATGTTTTCTACTTATTCCGTGCATGGAGAGACTACTACGTTTCTTATTTTAACTATTAAATTTACATTGTTACACACTTATAGTATTTATAATTACTCAAACAAAATAGATTTTTAAAGAGATAGCAAAATATCTAGTTATAATTCAATCATGACATTAACTTGTTGATCAATTTATGTTCTATGTACAAAACATTTAATATTTGATTCAATGTACAATATGTGATTTTATCTTTATTTCTATACATTGGTATCTCTGGCACATCTTACATGTCACGTTCCTGAAAGATCTATTTCAGAACATTAAAACATCTCAATTAAGATTTTTACGTTTCATAGTTCACAAAGAAAAACATTGTAATATCTCGAAAACCTTGTCATACATCAAAGATATTAAACGAAAGTTCTCTAAAATGAGACATTTCAAGGTAAAATATAGAGCACAATATATTTAAATTTTATTTAACATTTAAAATCAGAGATAATGTTTTGATGTATTTGTAATTGTACAACTTTCGTTTAGTGTCCAAATATTAGGAATATGTGTTAAGTCAAGGTGATACAAATGAGAATGTTTAACATTTCCAAAAATTAGTTCATCCTTTTCCAAGTTAAATAGTAAACAAATTCTATATCGTTTAATATTTTTATTTTATGTGTTAATTTGATTGGGGATTATTATAGTATTAATATCATAACATTCTATTATTATTAATTTTAATCAAGTATTGATACACTGAATTGAAAATAGGATTGGTTAATAATTATATATATATACATATACATATATATATATGTATGTATGTATATAATTATATATCGTACTGCTATTCAATGTAACATGTAAGTAGTATATATATACATATATTATATCGTATTCTATATCAGAGTGAATGGTATAAGAAAAATAAATAATTCTAATAACTGTAATAAATGATATAAGTCCATGCGCCAAAACCAATGGAATTGTAATTTGTGGCAAAGAAAGTTCACAATGATATTTTAATGAAAAGCAATCTTTATTAAAAGTTGCCTTATTATTTTGCTCATAGCATACATAGCATGGGCTAATTATATTATGTATATTTAAATGATACAGTAGGATAAAGATATGAAATAAAAAAAAGGAAAAAAAAAAAAAAGAAAAAAAAAATTATTTATTAGGTAAACTACGTTCTGAGATAGTGAAAATGTAGAAATACGATGCTCACGCTTCAAGTATTTTAATAACTTATTATTGTATCAGCTATTATATAATAGATGTTTTTGTGAACATGCTGTTTTATGCCTAATTTTCTAACATATATACGTATACATATATATGTATACATGTAGATTTTATTTACATACATTTACATTTTAAATAGATTGCGTTATAGCATTCAAGTATTATTCTACGAAAAATTTGATTGAATGTATTTTAATGAACATGAATATTACTCTATAAGAAAGATATCTTATAAATAATGTGTACTTTGATGCAAAATATCATACATTGTACATAAATTAGAGCTTGTTATAATTCAAAGGTATGTGCGTTTTTAAATTTTTTAACTGTTCTTTCAGTAGGTCTTATGGACAACTGTTTTCCATATATTTGCAGCGTTAATTCATGTAAGTAAAGTTCCATTACTATAGCATCCTTTGGTAAGGCTACAATAAAAATGTTTATTATAATATTGTAACGATAAAACATAATTTTTTTTCACATTATTCCTTATATTTATCACTATTAATTATTTGCTAATAAATATGATATTATTAATACTCACTGCGAATAACATTGTCTGTACTACATACTTTGAAAGTATTCTTAGTATCTTGCACAACTATACCATTAATACCAACTAAACTAGGACATTTAGATTTGACTACAGAGATTTTAGCACCATGGAAATCGGCTTTTATTAATTGTTGATTTATATTCTCCCAATTAGAATCAATTGGATTATGAGTCGCATTGGATGAAAATTTATCACCCAAAATATTTTGTATATATTTTAACCACAGTTCATGGAGTGGTAATAGATCTGTATATTTTAAACCATTTTTATTATTACTAATTTTACCTAATCCAAGTAATATCCGTTTTCTCGTAGTTAAAAATTTTTTTTTGATTTTAATATTTTTCGTAGCTTTAGATCTAAGTTTGCTAAATATATAAGTCTATAATAAGAATATAGAAAACGATGAATGTAACTTAAAATATGTAAATTGTCTTAGAAACACATCTTTTAGGTTATGTTTACAAATAAATAATATATCATACCTTTCTCAATTCATCTGCTGCAGATTTCATATCAGACGATGGTAGTAAGTTTTGTAAAAAGTTCATAAGATATTGTTCACTATTTTTACAAGTTGTAACGCATTTTGTTAAATTAACCGATAAAGGTAAACATACTTTCTCTATAAGAAAAATATTGCATATTAAATTGATATATTACACATATATACCTCTACATATTTAACATATATTTTAGTTATATCTTTATTTTATTGTTTTAGTACTTACGAGATTCTTTCTGCATTTTTATAATATTTATAAAATTTCTTGACTTCGTACAAACGCTCGCGTCCAAACTAGAACGACGTATGATCTCGAGTCAGTGCTACCAACAGAATATATATATACATACATTATATCGTAGTAATATCGATAGTGTTTGATATCGATATTCTCGAAGAGATAGCCAATCAGAAGAGTCGCAAGATAACCGCGATAAAAGATTTAACCTCGTCATGCTCAAGTTTAGATCTTGGATTAGACAGTTCATATAAAAAAGGACTGACATTGCATACGTTAGTCATCAGGTGTAGACGAAATTATACTTGTTGAACTGAAATTTTTTGTGTGCTGAAAAAAAATGTTTTTACAATAAAAAAAAGTTCTCCGTGTACGTAGAAATCTAATTTTCATCATATTACCGATTAAAGTATTTTTTCCTATCTATAGAAAAAGTTATGACAGTTGTCAATTTGTTTTTTATTATTTCAAATAGTTTAGAATTATAGAATAAAAGTTAATCATTTTATCTTATTTTAATCAAAATGAATGATGAAAGTATAAATGTCGTGACTGATATTTATTTGTACTAATAAAAAATTTAGCTTGCTGTAAATATATGTATGTTATAGGATTTATATATAATCCAAACATTCTTTTGTAACATGTATTTTAAATATCTTTTTTTGTTATTAGGTTTATTGTAAGGAAACAATTTTCATATAAGTATTATTCATGCCTTTTTGTCTAAAGCCCAATCAAACTTCTACAATGGAAGAATATTCTGTGGTATCAGATGTCTCGGTAGTAGATGTCTATGATATTGCCTCAGAAATAGGGAAGGAATGTGAAAAACTTATAGATCTTTTTGGTGTTGAGTCTGTAACAAATCTTATGCCAAAAGTTATTAACGCTTTAGAATTGCTCGAAAATCTTGCAATTAAAAATGAAAGAGAAAATACTACAGTTCAAGAATTAAGGGCTAAAATTATACAACTTGAAAGCGATAAAATTGGAAAAGCTGAGGATAGACAAAGATTTGAAAAAGTAATGGTTATATTCTTATAAGTATTTAGAAATCAATATCAAAACCTACAAATATTATCTCTAATCTTAACTTTATTAGGAGTTGGAGCAGATCGAAGAACATTGGAGACAAGAATCTCGAGATTTAGTTGGCATGGTAACTAGATTACAAGAAGAGAATAGACGATTGGCAGAAGCTTTACGAGAATCGCAAAGTGATAGTCAGTACAGCGGTAAACAAAGTACTAACCAATTATCCCATAACTGCTATTAATAATTTATATATAAAACTTCTTTTATAATTATAATGATTATATGTATGTTGATTTTTAGCTTTTACAGCTAGTCAAGAAGTGGATGTTTCAGTTTTACAACATTTAAGATCTATGATAGATAAGCAACGTGATCAAATTAGAGCAAGGGATCGAGAACTTACACAAAAGAATTTAGAAATAGAAAATGTAAAATAATATTTATCGATTTGTACGAGTATAAAAATCGATCATTCGCTTAAATCTTGTTTCTAATTTTTTCATATTTTTTTAGCTAACATCACAAGTTGAAAAATTTGGAGTTGTTGGAAGAGAATTAAAACGTAAGCAACGCCAAGCACAAATGCAAGCACGTGGTCTTGTAGAGGAAAGAGCAGATTTCTTAGCACAACTGCAAGATCAAAATCGAGAATTAATACAACTGAGAGGTAGACTTGGACTAGCCAAAAAAGAAAATGAGGATTTATCTAAATCACAAGGATGTCCTGATCTGACAAATAAAGCTGTATATGATCTGGATGATCCAGATAGACCCAGATTTACTACTGCTGAACTAAAAGAAATCTTGCATGAAAGAAACGAATTAAAAGCAAGAGTTTCAGATTTGGAAGATGAATTAGAATATTATCGACCAAAACCAGAAATGTATGTTACTATATTATTTAGTTAAAGAATTATGCTTTTCTAATGATTTATTATTTAATTTGCAATATCATTTTTAGAAAATGTGTACTTTTATTTAATAATATTTCAGACCTATAGATGACAAAGATGCACCTGTACAAGGTCCTCTTCCTTATGAACCAGATGATGCACCTTGGAAAAAATCATCTGAGTCTGGTATTCGTAAATTGTATGCATTATCTATTTATATTTTGTAAATTATATTTCATTAATTTCTTGTATACTTCATCATTCTATTTGATTTATCTTTACAGTTTCCGAAAAATCTTCTCGGAATCCAGCAGCAGCTTTTTAGGAGGCAGTAGTCCTCGACGAAGTCTTTCCAGTCTTTCAAAAATGGCACTATCCAGTAACAGCACTTGCGATGAATCTATGTAATGTATTTTTCAGTTGTTTGGTATGAAAACAACTATATAACAAATTTTCAAAAAATTTCCTCATACATAACGTTAAAAAAATCATTTATAAATCTAGAGATTTCTTTAACATCATAATATGATACTGATTTAATCATTTATTAGAACAAAAACGATAGATAATGTAATCATTTAGAACTTAGTTTTTTGATAGACACATACATATAAGTATGCAAAAATAATGAAAATAATTACAGCTCTCAGAATAATTGAATAACATGGTAATTTGATACTTAGCGATACGTAACAAGAATAAGCTTTCACAATCGAAACGTATTGAATTTTCTCTCTCTAAAACTATCATATTACATTGATCTATTTATTATACAACCAGACTATAGTAATTATTTTTCTGTGACTCGATATCCAAAGGTCAACAATATTTAATAAGAATTGTTCACAATGAGAAACGAATTTCATCGTATATAATATCATTTACTTCATATATACTATTTATAATTTGCTTCCAAAGTTTATCTCTTTAAAATTTTTTAAATATATATATTTTTTTACACATAAAGATATTTTAAACTGCGAATTATAAACATGCCAAGTAAAAACTATATTATTCATATTCAGTAAAGTTTATTTATCTTTTTATATATAGGTGAAAGACATATTAATTGTTATCAAAAATTTGGTAGAGATATTCAATTTGCATAAAAAAATTCACTTTTTGAATATGACGCAAAGGATGCAAAAGAATCTTTCCATTACATATCTATAATTAGCACCTATATTATTACTAGAAAATTACAAAAATGACAACACTTTTGTGCCATTACATGTTAATCTAGCAATGTTATACACAACGTGTGTTAGATATACACACACAGCTCACTTTACACTTTGTAAATATGCACGGAACTGTGATTATTTTATAATCGCATGTTTATTATTATTATTACTATTATTTATAAAAAAATTTCTAAAACAAATAGATTATACAATAGTATAATAACGAAGTAATTGGTATTGCATATATATATATATATATTTATATATATATATCCAGAATTATTTTAATATATATATATATAATCATAGTTACAGTACTGTCTGTATATTGAATAAATATGATGAAAAACCTGTGTATAACATTTTTTGAAAAGTATAGTATTTAATATATCTGGTATATACATACATACAACATGCAAACTAAACATGCGATTGAATGTAATTTACTCTTTAGTAATTTATACAATACTCTTATTATGGCATTTGTTAATATGTATAAAGTAGATAGTAATTATAATGCTTACGTTTTAAAATATATATACTGACTTTGAAAGAGCCAAAAGATTATTGATTAATTGATTAGGTATATTATTATGTTATAAATAGATATTAATAATCATTGTCCATTTATATAAAATTCATGGTTCCTTATAGTATCAAAATTAGTATTCATTGTTCTCAAATAATCACAAAAATGAAATTTTATAGATTTCAAGTATTATTGTGTTATTTGCATTTAATCTAGCAGATGCAAAAAATAATGTCTATTATTGGCGAGATAAATTGTTTATATATATATAAACATATATATACATATATGTATTCCATATTAATTGGTTATTATACAAAAATATCAAAACAAAAAAAAAACAAAAAAAAAATGAAAAGATTAATTGAATAATTTAAAAATAATATTTTTATTGCATTTTTGTCCTAATTATAAGAATTTTGCAGTCAGATTTTAATACTTTAAACAATAACTTCTTATGATTTTTTTAACTACATCGTTTTGATAAACGAGATATATACAACAAGTAAAATATTTATTAGTAAGTTCTATATATTATTTGTTAATTTTAAGTATGAAATACGCATCATATAATTTGGATTATAACCAGTAAAAAACTTATGTTATTATAGAAAGTTCTTTCATTATTAAAAAAAAATATATATATATATATCTAATGTATTCTTTCGTAAATAAAAATAATGATTTTACAATAAATTCTTTTGAAATATTTTCAATGATTCATGAAAGTAGTTCATTTAATTTGAAGTATCATTAAAAAATTAAAAATTCATATACTTATTCATTTCGTAATACGAAATACGTTGATACCGACAAGATATAATCTCGATTATGTATGACTAGTGTTTTATTTTTATTGTTGATACTTATAAGTATTTTTGATTACATCATACACATTCTGATATTGTATCTTATATTTAATTATTACAATATAGATATAAAAAGCAAGTTTTTCTTTTTTATTAATAATATTGTTCTGTAAAAGAAACAATGCAAAAATGTAGAAGCTACAGTTTTCAGTTAAGTAAAGATTAGATAATGTATATTAAAAATGATATATAAAAAATTATGTGTATATATATATTAATATATATATATATATATATACACACATACACGCGCACACACACACATACATATCACGTTTGTTATAATACAAGAACTGTTAAGAGAACTTTTACACTTTTTTCATGATACATTTTAACCATATGTTTTTTTTTTCTTTTTTTTTCTAAAATCAATTTAATATATTTCTTTCGTATCAATAGACTTCCCTAAATTTGACTAGTATACTACAAATCTACATTATTTAAATTAGCTGAAGAACCAGTGGGTAAATCTAATGGTATAAATTTACCAATAGGTTGTATTGCTTTATGTTGTTCAGCTAGTTTACGCATTTCTTGTCTAAGTTTACCTAATATTGCATGATTCGGTTGATTAACTGCTGCTTTTCCTTGCAACAATGTTATTTCTTGTTCTAATTGTTTTTTTTCTTTAAAGGATTTTACACTTCGTGATCCGTACAATCTTAACAAGGAACCCCAGGATTGAATGTGTGGATGCATTAGTTGTAAAATTGCCTGAGCTGCTCTTTGTTTTCCATCTTTCTTATTACGACATACCTATATAAATTTTAATATTAATATTATCTTTTTTTTTTTTTTTTTTTTTTCATTAGTTTCATTTAATGTGTCGTCTAAATACTTACAACTGTAGCTTCGTGTTTTCCAACGCGCATTGTAAATTCATTACGTTGGTGTTTCAATGTATTTACAGAATAATTAATATGCATATCCCCTAAACCATAATTCCTTTGAAGACAAGTAATCAAAATTGCATGCGGAGATGGTTCGGTCGTTTTTGCACAAAATTCTGCTACCCGTGGATCCGTTATTGAGATTTCATCGAAAAATGACAAATCTGCATCAGAATTTCCTCTGGATGCTTTAATCGTTCGACTAGAATTACCAGACCCGTTATCACCATTTTCTCCAGAAATCTTATCTCTCATTTGTGGAATCAAAATTTCTAGAGTTTTGCGTGCTGCATTAGCTTTTGCTTGTTTTTTGCTACTGCCAAAACCACTGCCGTATTCCATATCATTAATACACACTACTGCGGAATATGGTGTTGCTGCATTTTCTATAATTAATATTTTATATGAAATAAATCGTTTCTATAAATTCATGAAAACTTAAATATCAATTATAATTTTATACCTAGTTCCTTAAATTTATATGTTGGTTGTTTTTTTAACGCATGTTGTACGTATTCGTGAAGAATACAAACATAACTTTTGCCAGAGGGATTCATTATCCAATGTTTTGATGGCCTTTGCGTACCACTATCTTCTCCTGTTGTACTACTGCTGCTTCCCGTCATCCCTGAACTTGTAACTGGGAATGTTATTAACTTCGTACCATCGGGTAAAGTTGGACGTTCCAATTGCTTACGATGTTTTTTATTTTTTGTGAACTTTCTACGAGCAGACCATGATCTGAAAAAGTATGTAAAATTGTTAGACAAATTCTTGAGTTGTCATATATAAAAATGGAAATTAATTATGTAAAATTCACTTACTGAAATCTCATGACTTTAATAGCTTTAAAACGGAAGAGTGATTGACAATAATTTCTAAGTTGTTCGCTGTCTAAAGAATGAGCTGCTCGGTTTTCTTGAATGGTCTCTATTTTTGCACTGGGAAGACTACAAATTTCAGCAGAGGGCTCGCGATCTTTCTCTTTCTTTTTTTCTTCTTCCTCTTCGTGTAATGCTCTTCTGTATTGAAGACAAGGTATTGCACTAACAGGGACTTCATGTTTTCTTACACTTCCTGGACCAAGAAAATATGGTTTGGCTAATGTACAAACTCTGCTTTGTTTATGTAAATACAATGGCATTCCACTGTTATGTGTTACTTGTACCCAACCTTCGGGCAAGACATCAAAATGATTATGTCCAATTTCTAAAAGAAGTAATTGATTATTATTATTATTATTATTATTATTATTGCTTTTGTTTGAAATAAATTTTTCTGTAAAATTACTTTACTTACCATCTAAAACAAGTTTCTCCTTTTCTTCATATGGCATACTATCTTTCTTGTCTTTCCTCTTTCCTTTAAATTCTTCTGGTAAACCTAGTACATAATACTTAACTAAAAAAGGTACTTGGCAGCTGCATGATCTGTACTAAAAGTACAAAAAGAAGTAATCTTACTTCCTCCTGTCATAATTAACTAATATCCATATGATGCAAGATATAAACGTATATATCTTGTGAGAGATATTTGGTAGTATTAGAAATTATGCAAAGTCCAAGAATATTTATTTATTTATTTTTTTTTTTTTTACAAAAAAAAAAATAAAGTAATGCTAATTATATAAAATTTAAAATATCTAATACTTTTCATTTTGTCTTATTAATTTAGAAGATTTGAAAACACAACACTTGTCCAAAGTAATGATCATTATAAAATTAATGATCATTATTTTCTATTATTTTTATACATAAAGAAATTAAAAATTACCTTCTTCAAGCATAGCTTCAATTTCTTCATCTGGAACATCAGAATCCATGCTCTCGTTCGTATCAGAGTCCATGTCTGAACAATTTTGATCTGGATGTCGTTCTAGATCATCCAATACATCAAATTGTCTTAAATCATCATTGGTTACAATGTCATCAACATTTGATTCTGCTTCCTGGCTGTCCAAACCATTAACTGCATCGATAGCAGCATTTAGAAGATTAACATTATCTTCCATTGTATCATTACAATGACTTTGATCAAACATCTTTTCGTGATTGTTATGATCAATATTTGATTCTATATTTCGAGCACCACCATCCTTAATATATAGATCATCTTTTTCTTGATAATTTATATCCATGAAATCTGGTTTTTCCATGTTCCTTTGCATCTGCAGTCGAAAGTCTTCTGTATTGTTTTCTTCTTTGTCGATATCCATTGAAAGAGACATCTGCGAAACACTATAATGTCCGAGTATTTATATTAGAGCTAAAATTAAAAAGTACTACTTATTTTTTTGGGTGTAAAAAGATTTTATACATTTCGTAAAATGGATAACAAATTATCTTTAATTATAAACAATAGTAAAAAACAACAATATTTGAACCTAACAATAACTTCCAAACGTAACATTCTTCTAAGTATCAAGCTTGTTGTGTGGCCACACCACTTTCACCAATGAGGCCAAAGTCCAATCGATTTGAAACCATTTGAAAAATGGCAACGAAAATTGGACATTTGCATTAGTGTTAGCAGTCTGGGGCCTGTTATATATCCAAACGGTATATTGCATATGAAAGTTGTTTGTTGTAATTAGAGGAGAGACGATCAAGGTATAATTGCGGTATCATATCAGTTCACTAGCCCCACAGCTAGACAGGGACAACATTGAAAAATTGAACCTGTTACTAACTGGGGTTGTGCTCTGATAATAGATATAATTTTCAATTTAACAGATATACAGAATTTATCCGATACTATATGTGTGTATAAACAAAACTGTGTGTTCATTCTTTCGATGACTGAAATATTAATATTATACTATAAAATTCTTTTAGCCAAACAGAATATACTTACATATAATACGATTATATTTCAATAGTTTCAAAAAAAAAAAACAAAATAAATCTTATATATTTTTGATAAAAAAAATTTATCAAAAACATATAAGATAATAGAATTATTTGCAGAATTAAAATCTTATTTATAAAGAAAAATATATTTATATTATCCTAAATACGAAGAATTACGTAAATACTTATTATCAGGTCACATTTATTATTCATTAATTACCAACAGATATTTACGTATGTACCAGAATGTATTTATAAAACACTCAAAACGTATTCCCTGTTTTTATCCCCCCTGACTAGGCGTCGACAATCGAACAAGACAATTGATCCACGAAAAGAAATTATATATACTGACAAGTGATAATGATTTTAGGAAAACAATTTTTTTCGAACTATTGTGCATTGGGCAGAGAAAACTGGAGCTTTCTGATTGGTTAAGATCTACGTTGTAAGTTCAGTTTAAGGTTATGAACAAAGCAATG
The DNA here is from genome assembly GCF_014466175.1 of Vespula pensylvanica. Classification (NCBI taxonomy): domain Eukaryota; kingdom Metazoa; phylum Arthropoda; class Insecta; order Hymenoptera; family Vespidae; genus Vespula; species Vespula pensylvanica. Next base: position 1,583,128 of record NC_057708.1, on the reverse strand, counting down.
ATATTCTCTAAACGAATTAATTTTCTCAAGAAAAATAAACATTTGAAGATTCTTTCTCTACAAAAAAATTATTAAACAATTTTTGCTTATTAATAACTAAGAAATATAAAATTTAATTATGAGTTTCCTCTTCAAAAATTGTATTGATTAGCGTAGGAGTTCGAAAATTCGTAGCTAAATTCAAATTGTTTTATATCAACGATAATCTCAGATATATAATCAATTATATTCCTTCTCTTCTTTGATTTTCAAAAAAAGTTTATTAGTATTTATCGTTAAAAAAAAAAAAAAAAAAAAAATTATTTGGTAAGTTTCATTAAGATCGAATAAAACAAATTATAAAAATACAATTGTAATTATATTAATTTCGTCCTTCTTACATAACCTTATCTAATTTCCAGATTTCCTAATAAATAATAATACAAGAAGAATACGCACTTAATACATTCAAAAAGAAATGTAAATAATAATGTAACCTATTATCGAAAAGATTTATTTTTAAAAAATACAGTCGAAGAGTAACAAGTCACTCGACGAAGTATGAGAGACAAATGGAAAAGAAATTTAAAAAGAGGTCGTACGAGATCTGTGATTCTCCCCACTTCTCGTTCTCTCGTTACGAATTGCTGTACTTATGTATACGACGGAGGAAAGACTGACAATGAGTAAATGATAAGCTCTTGACGTACACAGAAGAGAGGCGCACGCGCTATAGAAGTGAAAGGCAAGAGAAAGAGAAAGAGAGAGAGAAAGAGAGAGCGAGCGTGGCATAGGAGATTAATCAGATAACAACAATTTTGATGGCCGTAAGTTCAGCAGTCATTCCGTGTAGAAAGAAACAATCACGAATGGAGATTATGAATAAAACTAAATCAACAGCGTATTTAGGCGGCCTCACGCAGTGTATTCTCGTTAACGAGTCGTGTTTAACTACAAGGTTAAACGAGCTTAATTCTGAAGTTTATTGGGCGCGAAGTGGTGGATATCTATTTTCGAGGATCCAATAAGAATGGCTGCCGTTTTAAGAAGATTGAGAACCGTGCAGGTCACGGTAATCGACAGGCCAAAAACATCATTGTTTATTAACACCCGGTAGGACGATTAGCAGGATATTTTGTTGAAATAAAAAGAAAAAAGATAAAAAAAAGAAATACAAATATTGATCTTAATTATTTGTCTGATACTTTATCTCAATGAAGTTCAAATAAAGATGCTTTCAAAATAGCCAACAAATCGTATGTTTTAGGTCTCTGGCAAGGTCATTGGTACGACAGGATAGCAAGAGATGGATAAGCAAACTTTTGGTAAGAAAGATCGAACCAACGAAGGAGTCTCATTCGCGAATGCTTTCTGACAAGGATGTGATTTATGCTTTACACACGCATAATATCCGTCCTGATTCCATCGATAAATATTTAACTAACTAGTAAGTAAAATGGCATTATCTTGTCGTGCATTTTACCGTCTGTCGACCTTTCGAACTAATGACTCATTAACGTATTTTGAATCGGTGTTTATGAATTTCTTTTATATACAGATTATTTATATATTATCAATTTATTTTATAGTTGATTAATTTTAAGAAATTTTCTTTAATAGAAAATATATTTTGACCAAGTATGTATGCATGTGTGTATGTGTAACGTGATCTTCTATTTAATTTTATTTTCAGCGAACAAAATGTTAATCTAATACATTCGAAAAAATCTGATCTGAAATGTGAATTGGTTGGATCATGGACTGTTTCAGTAGGTGATTTAGATCAAGCTTTACATCTTTGGCAATATACTGGTGGCTACGAACGTATTGATTTTGCACAAATTTTACTTTCTAAAGATGAGGTATATTGATTTACTTTGACAATTTGGTAAACATATTGATACTTATTTTGTGTAATATGCATTTTGTATGTGTCAGAACTATCAACTTTTACTCAAGGAACGTGGAAATTATTTAAGATCTCGCCATCTACAATATTTATTGGCATTTAGTTATTGGCCGCCTCTTGAAAAACGTAAAGGTCCAAACATATATGAAATACGAAGTTATAGCTTGAAACCTGGTACAATGATCGAATGGGGCAACAATTGGGCTAAAGCTATTAATTTTAGACGTAACAATGATGAACCTTTTGCTGGTTATTTTTCACAAATTGGAAGGCTGTACAATGTTCATCACATTTGGTGTAAGTTTAATATTAGGATGTGTCTTACATATAATTGGAAAAATTGTATTTTATTTTCAGGCTATAAAGATCTTCAATCACGGAAAGATACACGCGAAAGTGCATGGAGATTACCTGGGTGGGATCAATGTGTGGCATACACTGTACCTCTTATAAGAGAGATGCATTGTCGCATATTAAGCCCAACTACGTTTTCCCCCACAAAATAAATTATCATTCTTGCAAATACCAATGCATTTGTATAATATCACTTATTATTACTTATCTATCGATGTAATAATGTAAAAACATTTGTTATAATGTACATCATAGATATATATAATTCTGTAATCTATACGCGCAATATGTTGAATGCTAAAATGTTTTGTTGTATTACAACTGGCAGAATGTATTTTGCTACTATTTCAAATTCTATATTATGACTATAAGTATATGCAAGTTATTTTATCTATTGTCAGTTGAAGCACAACATTTATGTATAGATGAATATACAATATTACTCTTTACAGCAGAGTATGTGTTTTTTTTTTTTTTTTTTTTTTTTTTTTTTTTAATAGACATCTATTATTTTTAATATATTTTCTTTTATGATAAAAAAAGTTTTAATTTTTATATAATTCAAAATAAAAATTTTCTTTTGTTTATTATATCCAGATTTTTTTTGTATGTTTTGACTAAATTTATTGAATGTAATTCAAAAGTTTATAACATGTAAAGAAAAAAAATTTATATATAAAAATCGTTTTCTTTTTAATAAAAGTTAAATAATAAAGGGAATCGAATTAAATCATTCCATATTTATAAATTTTCAACCATTATCCAAAATTATAAATTTCATTTTCAATTTCCAATTTGACAATATAATAAAAAAATGAGAATAGATTTTTATGCAGTATAGTTTTAAAACAACTGTAATTTAAAAAAAGATTATTGCAATAGAATTATAATGCTTCATTAATTAATGTTTTTGTGGAAACATTAATAGTCAATATTTATAAATAGTAATGAAAGGTAATAATAGCAATAGTAAAAATTATAATAATGTAAACCATATATACCTATCCTTACATGTTATTATACATTATGAGCACTTTGATACATTTAATCACGATTTATAGATCAATTTAAATATTGATACTGTATATAAGATACAGTCAAAAAAGTTTTAACACCAGCATTGTTTTATCTATTTTACTAATGTTTTAATTGTGTTTTTGAATACATGAAATTAGTGGAATAAAAGAAGAAAAAAAGAAAAAAAAGAATGCGATCAGTAATGATCATTTTATTAAAACTTATTGCATTAATGTACATTCATAGTGTACGTTAGAAGTATCTTTTAGATCTGTTATACAATGAAATTGATTTTTACATATTTTATTCATATGACGCATTATTGTGTTTATCATTCTGGAAGATGTGTTTAACTTTACAATGCTGATGTATTTTTAAAAGTTCAGAAAAACGAAATCTTATTGTTTGGACATTGATTGCAGTATTTTTTCTATAAATGTACACAGAGTAATTAATTTTTTTTTAAATTTGTCTAAAAGTGATATATTTTATAGTAGAAGCCACTTCATGAGTTTAAATTAAGAGCATTATAAATTACACCATTATAAATTAAGTAAATTACAAATATTTTTGTGTCTCTTTATCACCAAATACTTGTGCATTAATTTAGATTTTATGATTATCAATGCTGTACACGTATATATTGTTATGTAACAACATTTCTGAAATTGTGGAATTGACATTGATTATTTAAAGAATAGAGATGGACGGTTCTTATATAAAGACATAGTATAATATTTCATTTTTTTGCTGAGAGTAATCACTTGCTTTTTAGAATAAAAATCTATTTTGGACATAACAAATAGACATACAATTTTTTATTTATAAGAAAGATTATCTAAAATAATATTGTGCAAGATAGCACAGTAAAATAATAATATACATAATTATTGCTTGATTTGATATAAAGATTTTAGATTATTTTGTATTGTATTTAATAGAATCTAATGCTATTATATTGTATTTCTCTTGAAGTGGCTGTTACTATATTATAGGATCTGTTTTTAAAATGTGGATATCTTATTTTTACAACATTGCATAATTGATTAACAAGTACCTTATTAAAAATAACAATTATATTTTACCTAGTTAAAGCCAAAATTGTATTAAAGTATGTATTATTGTATTCGCTGCAAAGTTTCTTTATAAAAAAGCATCACTTATAGTGTCAATTAATAATAAAATAATGTATAACTTAATGCTAGAACATTGGTATCAATTTTTTAAATATATTTTCAACTGAGCAGCGAATACACATGCGACTGTCAAAACATAATGATCACATGTAAAGAGATATAAGTGAGAAGAGACAAGCTTTCATAAGCGTAAAATAATAATTATATTTGATATGATATGCTTATGATTAATTGTCTATGTCACTGTTCGTATCTAAATTTTGTTCGCGTTAAAACTTTGGAATATTTACAAAATATCGAAAATTAATTTTATAAAATTGGTATTCAGCAGATTACATTGAGATTACAGACTACAACAAAAAATTATTTTTAATACATACATACAACTTGACTCAGAGAGAGAATTCGTGCTACAATATATATGAAGAATATACAATTTATTAAAAGAATAATTTTAATGGAAGAAATGTAAAAACTTATATTATTATTTATCTTATTGCGATATATTAAGCACTCTCTCTCTCTCTCTCTCTCTCTCTCTCTTTCTCTCTCTCTCTCATAAGGTTCATTGCTAATAAAAAAACAATTTCCTCTCTTTGAAATTTAAACATAATTTTATAATTTACTAAATATATAATTATCTTTTCCAATTATTTCAGTCATATTTCTATTTGGAGAATTAATTTAAAGAAATTTATTTTTAATATATGACAAAAAGAAAAACAATATACATCTATAATACTTCTCATTGGCAAATAATTGTGTACAATATAAAGTTAGATTTTATTGTTAGCAAAATATTATATATGTAACGTATAAAATTTTATGACAATAAATTCTTTGTTCATACATGCTATTTAAAATTCTGAGTTTAAAAAAAAATGAGTTAATAACATTATTCTAAATACTGGTATGTATATAATATGACTTAATTTTTTTTTAAAATAATGAGTTTAAGTTACTATCAACTAAATGCTTGATCGTTTGAAATCATTATTGAAATCATTAAGGAAGTGTGTATACTGTTATTACTATATTAAATAGGGAAATATATAATCTTTTTATGATACAGTATGCACAAAATCATTTCTTATTTCTTATATAATATATTGATTATTATTTATTAAGTATAATCATTAATTATAAACTAAAACAATTACTACTTACAGTTTTTATTTTTACTACTAAAACAAAAAAATTATACACTTTATATGTAGGAAGTTAAAGATATTATAGATATAATTTAATCAGTTTGTTTTTCATTTTATTCTCTAACATAATGAAAAAAAAGATTCTTCTTTACAAGATCTAATCAGAAATATTTTGGAATAAAAAACATGAATTATATATCTCATGTCAAAATTTATCTCACTTTCTTAATGGAACATACTGTTTTTTGAAAACCAACATTCTTTTTTTGCATTCTTATTTTCAATATCGATTTAAATTACTAGTGAAAAATTATTTAGTAGTGTAAGTTATTTCTCAACTATTTTCTATGTTATTATTTCTTCATTACGAAGCTTGCAAAATTGATGTTCCATATACATATTGTTATGGAGGACTATGATAAAGTTGGTTATACATTTAAAGATTAAAGATTTTATATATCTGTGACATATTTATGATCTTTCATTTAAAGAAATTGTCATACTTTGCATACATATTTAAAGTATTCTACAATTGAATATGTAGCATGAACAATCTCTATTAGTCTGCGATAGATATTTATAATAATTTGCTAAAATTGTGTCTGTTGAGAATTCAGGCATTTTTTTCTAATAATACAAAGAAGAATTACACAATGTTCTGTTCATATACATTTAAATTGTTCTGATCTTGTTTTTATGTTAAATTTTTTTACTTCAATTATTGTGTATGTAATATGTGAGAGAATATATTTACACGTGGTTTATATAGACAAAATTTCAGTTGATTGTGATAGTTTTCTTTTATCAATGCTAAAACATGTATCTATTCGATTATATATCACGATTAATAAACATTATCAACATACTTCTTCTTTGTCCATATAATTTAGTCTCATTATGAAAATTGTATTTGTGCAATGAAAACTGGAATGTATTTGATATATATATATAAGATATTATGGTTAACAAATACACCATCGTTTGGTTTTTTAACAAAAAACATTAAATGAATTATTACTTTTAAATGTCAAACGTAAAAAAATAGATCATAAATTTTGCACATATGAATATGGCACAAACGACGATTGCTTATAATTATTATATATATTGATTATATCTCATATATAAAAATAATACAACAAAATATTGATCATTGTTACATACTCCTGGATTTTATTTTACAAATAAAAATTTTAGAGCAAGTCTATAATCATAAAAATTAACTATATTTTAAAATATAAATCTAATTTCTTTTTATTAGCAAAAGCAATAAATGTATAACAATAAAGGACAATGTGTAACATAATATTACTTCAAAAGTATTCGTTAAATGACTTCATAAAAAATATATTTTCTAAATCAACATGCACGAATGTCTCTTACGATTTTTTTCATTATCACATTATCAGTTTTCATTGTATCCAATGTTCAAGGAGAGCTTTATTTACATTTTTTATTTTTTAATGTCTGATTCGATCCTCATTATTTGACATTCGACACAAAAGCAGTGAGTATATATATATATATATATATATATATATATATATATATATATATATTTATATTCGAATAAAAGTATCTTTTAAAAAGTGCCACGCATCAAAAGATTTGATCTGCTCTTATTTTTATCAAGAATGAAATTGTAAGCTTGTGCAATTTTTTTTTTTTTTTTACAAATTCTCTCAATAAAACTATAAAATACAAGGACATATCTTAACTTTTTCTTTTTGTTGTGTAAAATATATTATACGTGTGCAATACTGCAAATAACATCTTGAACATTCTCTTTTGAGAAAACAGTCACAATCAGCTGAACACGGATTGAACATTTGATAATCAATACAAGATGTATAAAACACAAAGGTACACAAGGCATAATAAAACAGAAACATAAAACACAATATGATATATGAGTATAGAACTGGAATGTGTACTGGATGAAACTGTATACTATGAGGAATATTGTGTAATAAAAGATCTAAATATCACAATTACAAGCAATGTTAATGAATTATAAAGTTCTTTCTCTAAAAGGTTCAAAAAGGAAAGAAAAAAGATAAACCAAAAAGTGCACATTCTAGCATAGAAACAATTACTTATCACACACAATCTGTATCTAATAAAAGATATATAAAATCTATGTAACAGATATGGATGTCATCGGCAGTTTTATACTTATGAAATATTTTATAAGTATATTTTTCATCCAACGAAAGTTAATACAATTAAAAGTTTTGCTTATTATTTTTTAAGAAATAGTAAAATCCATGAAACAATGAAGTAGTATTGGTATCATTAGAAACAGTATTTTTGATAGATCATATCAAATGAATTTAATATCAAGAAAATCTTTTTGTGTATCATATCATTATTTGGGTAAAAATTCATATACATATATTATACGTAGATTACACAAATCTTTTTATCTCTTATTATAATATGATACTAACCTGTAACATAAAGAATGATTTTTATAATCAAGTTTTTTAAAAAAGGTCATTTATAATCATATTATATATATATATATGTGTATATATATATATATATATATATATATATATATATATGTATACATATATATTTGTTATAATTATATAATATATATATATATTATATGTTTGGAAGTAATATAAACTCGATTTTAATAAGTTTTCATATTCAGCTTTTAATATTGTCAACAATTTTTTAAATCATGTTATAAAATAAAAATTAAAAATTATCTTCATTACTAATTCTCAATTTCATACAATAAAGCTAGATAAAGCCATATACAATAAAGTCGGCCTTATTGTTTATTTTTCTTTTTCTCAACTTTTATATAATAGTCAATATTCATTATGATAAATGAATAAGTTTAAAATTTCTTCTCTCTAACGAATCGAGCTATAAATTTATAAAAACAATACGAAAAATTCAAGAGAGTTGAAATCATTCAAAATTCTTTAAATTTATTTATAAGAGACATTGAGAGTCAGATAAATTTTTATTGCTTCTTTCCGATGTTATTTTTTTTCTTTTCTTTCTTTCTTTTTTTAAATATGATAGAGGATGAGATTAATAATTACAATGCTGCAAAAAGCATCTAAATTTTCCTTCAATATGAAGGAATATTTCTTCAAACCAAGAGCTTCTGTGTTGACATTTTGATAATAAAGAAGTATCCCAATAGATTAACTTCAGTCCAATACACATTTCCAATCCTAAAATCTTTTTTTAGGTTTGAATTAATGCACGCAATGAGCCAACCACTGTTTCATCCGTATAAGTCATAGAACTATAGATCGGCAGACTCATTATGTACTTACTACAGGCAGACACATACATACATATTCTATTAATATAATTAAAATTAAAGACTATTAGGGGGGAAGGATGTAGAGCTATTACTGTGAGCCAGACTTAACATTGAGCCACTAAGGCTTTCATCATCTGGATACGATTCTTTTGATGCTTCTGCTATCGCCAGAGCACTGAAATAATGTTAATAACATATTAATAACAGTATAATATAAATCTATCAAATTATTAAAATAGAGTTTAATAATATGAGCCAGTGATTATAAAAGTGATCTAAGTCATATATATTTTTCCTTTTGAGATATTCTGACATTTGGATTTGAATTATTTAAAACTTATTTTTCCATAATGAGGCAAATAGAAAAAGTAAGTATATTAATTATTCTTGAAAATTTTTATGTAATTTAAAAAATGTTTAAAATAGCACTTAATAAAATATGTCTTTTAATATCTCAAATGACTTAATGATAAATAATTTCTATTGTAACATATCATTTCACACATATAAATCGTTGATCATAAAAGTTGTCTATAATATAAAATGTTAATAAGTTAATAATAAACCTAAGGATATTAATTTTTTTTTTTTTATACATTTTATAAATTATAGATATAGAAAGTATATCGACAAATATTTACCTGAATCCTATTCTTGCACTTTCCTCGTCAAATTGTTGTAATTCACGTTCTTGTCTTTCATGTAACAAACGTATTCGTTCGCTGCGCTCGCGAAGAAATTCTTGCGTTTCGAGTTCCATTTTTTGTTCAAGTAAAGCTCGTCTCACAGATACACGATCTTCTAATTCACGTCGTTCACGATTTCTCTGTGCTTCGGCTTGCATTTTATTTTTAGACTGATACGCGATCAAAATCTCTAATTCATAATTTAACCTTTCCTGTTACAAAGGTAATTATATCTTTAAAATTAACATCCAGCAGAGTTATAAATCTAATTAATTCAAATATATTAATAAATATGAGATGTTTGTATGTAAACAATATATATAATATTGAACCTTAAGATTATGACACTGGACTTCCTGCGATTCATCTAACCGTATACTTTGTTTCTGAAGCATTTCAGCAATACTCTGTTCATATTGATCTCCTAAAAGTGCAAGTTTTCGCCTCTGTTCCTCTTTTAATTTCTTTATAACTGCTTTCTGTTCATCCTTTGGAGTTGTTTGCAATATCTGTGCTTTTAATGCCTTATATTGTCTGGTCTGTATTTTACAAGTTTCCCTAAACTGTTTACGAATTTGCATTTCTTTTTGCTGAAACGATTAATATTAGAAGCAAGTATATATACATTTTTTTCTGTTTTGATTTAACTTATTATAAATTAAAAAACGGATTTTAGATATTTCTTACCTTGAGGCTCTTTGGCTGCTGCTTAAGTTCAAGTGCATGCTTCTTACGTAAATCACGTTCAGCCCGTTGCATATAATCCTGTTGATTACAAAGTTCAGTAGCATGTTGGCGAAGAACTTGATCTTCTCTAAGAGCATGTACTGCTCTTTGTTGTCTGTATTCTAATTCTTGAGTCTTTTCATGATGCCGTAACAGCATAGCATGTGCTTGTTCTAATTGTTGTTGTCTTTTGTTCAATTCCTAGAATATGAATTGAAAAGTCATATTTAATAAATGAATACACACAATCAACGAAATTTATAATAACATAAACAATATATTACTAACTTCACGTAAAAGCTCTTGTTCAAGACTGTGAAAGATAAGCAACTTTTTTCTTCTGAATTTACGTATCTCAAGATCAAGATATTCTCTTTGTCCTCTAGCTAAACGTTGTTCTTCTTGTGCCTCCATTTGTCTTAAATTATCTTTTTGACTTTGAAGAGTAGCATCCCTTTGTCGCTTTGGTGTTACTTCATCCTGAGAAAGTTCTTTTTTCCATCTTTCTTTGTATGCCTATAATCAAACAAAGAATAATAAGTTTACAGCGAATTTTTCCTATAATATAAATTGATTCAATATAATAAAGATTTAATTACTTTGTACTCTCGTTTCTGTTGAGCTTCAAGAGCTTTTCGATCAGCTTCTTGCCTACTTGTTATTTCTTTATGAAGTTTCTTTTCCGCATTTTGGTTCTGTTTAAGTTTACGTTCCAATTCTTGGTAATGCCTAAGCTGTAACTTCTCCAATTCTTTACTAAATTGTTGCAATAATGTTTCATATTCCTTATCTAATAACTGTTTATGGGATTCCATTTCCATTTTACAACGTTCTTCCAATTTAACCTATAAAGTTAAAATTAACATTAATCATTAAATACCAATACAAATATTATCTTGAGATTTACCAAAGCTCCTTGATGTTCTCGCCTCATCCTCTTATAACCACTCATTTGCTCATGCATTTCCTCTTGCATATGTTCCTTTTGTTGTTTGGTCACAATTGATGTTGTTCTAATGGTTGCAAAATTATTGGCACCATGTTCAAGCAGATTAGCTGTGACACCACCAGTCGTTATTTTATGTCGATTTCTAACAGAACCAGTGGAATAGTCATTTGAATCTGCATTAGGCAGTGGTAAGCTGTTTGTGGAGGAACTTTGAGAACTCGCTGATACTCCCATTGAATGGATTGAATGCTCTGAGGTAATTGAATTACTTTTGCTACTATCACCACCAGTTTGTTCATCAGGAGTATCTTTAATCAAAATTTTACATTATTACAGACGTAAATATATAAGGAAGATTTAAAATAATAATATTAATAGTATACACACCATCAGCATCCCCAACTGTACTTTCAGTTTCACATGCATCTATCATTAAAATCTTTTTCATTTTGCGATAATTTAAATTATCTAGCTCTCTAACAGCAGCTTTCGTTCTTTGAATCAAATCTATTAAGACTTGTGGAGAACGTGTTCTTGTAACAAACTGATGCTATAAAATAGAAAATCTATAAGAAGATAATCAACCAGACAGTATACTAGTTTTATATTAAAAAGCATCAAAACTGTTTTAAATAGGTAATCAATTTAACAATTGTATATTCATAATATATAGCAATAACGTACAGACAACAGTGTACCAGATGTTGGTCTTTCATTAGGACTTTTTGTAAGACAAACTTCAACAAAATGTCGAAAAACATCAGTCCAGTCTGGTGAATTCAAAGCTGGAGTATCATTTTGTGCAATATGATACAAAGCACTCATGGCATTCATATTAAAGTAAGGAGGCTTTCTCTCAGCTGAAATAATTAAAATTATATGTATATATATATATAAAACTTTGAATATTTATATTGACAGATAGTAAGAGTTAATAACATTAAAATAAACGTACCTAGTTCAATGCATGTAATTCCTAATGACCATACATCCACTTTACCATCATATTGCCCTTCATCCATAGCTAATATCACTTCTGGTGCCATCCAATATGGAGTTCCTACAAAGCTATTTGCTGGACATTTTATACTAGCAGAACCAAAATCTGCCAATTTTACTGTTCCATTTTCAGTGAGAAGAATATTTCCTGCTTTAACATCCCGATGGATTCTTCCAAGAGAATGGAGGTAATGTAAACCACGTAAAACTCCTTCACAGATTGCTGCTATTTCATCTTCTTTTAAAGGTCTTTTATGTACCTCTATAATATCTGATGCAGACCCAAGACAATATTCCATCACCAACTATAAAAAAATATTATTCCAATAAAACAAAAAGTTTTATAAAAATAATTTCTAATCATTTTTTTTACATACCCAGGCAGTGTGGTCCCTGAGGTAACAACCCTTATATTCTATAGTATTTGGGTGATTGAGTTGCCTAAGAAAACGAATTTCTTTTAAAATATCTTGCCACTTTTCAACCGTTTGTTTTCCCAAATATGACATTTTCTTAATAGCAACAATTTCTTTGGTAACCAGGCATCGGGCATAATAGACAGCTCCAAAGCTACCATGTCCAATTTCCCGAAGGTCTTCAAATATCTTCTCCGGATCATTTTTCTCAAATAATTCTGCGATCTCTGGATCTTTAAGGCTACCGGGTCTTGAAACAGCTGGCATAGTAGAGAAATTGATGAATTAATGGCCGAGGCCTATTTCACAGACACCGTGCCTCTTTATTTAATAATAAAAGATGTTTCTAATCCTTTAATCTGTATGAATTCTCTGTCAATCCATTCCCAAGAATAACATTATATCTGGAAAAAAAAAAAAGAAAACAAAAGGGGAAATTTTATAGACAATCCAAGATCTTAAAACAATCTCAACAAGAAATTTGGATCAACAAGGATTGTAAGAAAATAGAAAAACATTTAACACCATAGGATAATATACTTATGCATACATACATACATCATACATATAATATATATATATATATATATATATATATATATATATATAATTGAAAGATACATATATTGAAAACTAATAAGTTAAATACGAAAGAATTACGATGATTATCATATATCATCATCATCCTTGTTGATCGTGCAAACACAACACGTATTCTCCGAGAATCCTTGTTAAGAATCGAATCGCCGGAAAAGGGTTTACTTTTAAGGCAAGGGAATCGTGAACCTAAGGCGGTCGAAGAAGTGGTATGTCGAGAACGCGCATTCTCCGCGCTCGCACGTGAAATCGCCGAAGAGAATTTTTTGGCGTTTTGGGGGAAGTGCGCCGTGGTAAAGAAATAAGAGGGTGTTATCGCGTTGTTGATCGGTTGAGAAGACAACAAGTATGACGAGTTTCGCGTTAAATTCGCAGGAGATGGAAAATGCGGGCGTAAGGAGGGTTGGGTCTTGTTCATTCGGGACGATCGCGTCCGAGCAAGCGAGCGAGGCATCGAACGCAGAAAAAGATAGGGAAGAAAAAGAAAGAAAAGAAGAGAAGAGAAGAGAGGAGAGTGAGTGAGATAGATAGATAGAGATAGAGAGAGAGAGTGAGAGAGAGAGAGAGAGAGACAGGGGAAAAGACTAGAAGAGTGAGAGAGAAAGAGAGGAAGATAGAGAGAGATGATAGATAGATAGATAGGTAGATATATAGATAGATACAGAGAGAAAGAGAGAGAGAGAGAGAAAAGGAAAGAAAATAAGAAGGACGAAACGAAAAGAAAATCAAGAAAAGACGAAAGAAAGAGACAAACGAGGAATTGATGAGGGGCCAGAAGAAGATCGTCCTCGTTCTCGTCGTCGTCGTCACTGTAATCAAGGAGGTAAGTCGTGCGTCCGCATTGGTCCGATGACATCCCCGTGTCCTGGACGAACGACTGCTTCCCGGCGAAATGCGGTTCAAGTTCACGAACGATCTCGATCTCTCTCTCTCTCTTTCTCTCTCTCTCTCTCTCTCTCTCTCTCTCTCTCTCTCTCTCTCTCTCTCTCTCACTCTTTCATTGCAATCGCAAAGAGGGTAAAAAATAATATTCACCTCCAAAATGGCGAGTGAGTGAGCAGCACGGAGGCATGCGCGCAACTCGAAGAAAATTCACTTCACAAGAGGCAGCTCTTTTTTCTGAACCACGATGATCCTTCAAACATATTAAGATCCGGTGGATCCGTGAGATCTTTCGTCCTATGAGAAATGCACCGCACCCCGGAAAACGACGTACACGCCCCGTACGTGTCACGCAAACTTACGCACGCACACACACACGCACACGAGACGCGACGAGAAAAACTGCAGTGGCAATCTCGACGCGATACACGGCACGACACACACCGTTTGCCCGGATGCCTAAGAGAATTTCGCGAAACTTTTTCACGCCTTTTCGCTTTCCTATACCGTCGTGTTCTGTTACGACTGTCGAGCCGTCTGTCGATGATCTGTGGCGCTCTACGTTGGTAGACTTTGTAACTAAATGGTACTTGGATTGCCGGTAAATGCGAAAGGTCTTTTTTGCTTCTGTCTTTTCTTCTTGCATTAGTACCCCCTACCGTTACCGAATTCAAATTCGTTACTCGTCTTTGGAAACATTCAACGATCGTACCCGCGAAATGTCCATAAGTTATTCCATCTCTCCCGTCGATGATTATAAAATACGCTCGTCAGCCTAACCGGTTCGTAACTTTTATATTATTTAATGTTTTAATCAAAATCAATGAAGCTTTTGGGGTTGTAGAAAATAATGAAATTGAAATTTTTTATTTTTCTTATTAGATCATATATTTTGTTTTACTGATTTAGCTTATATACCTGTGCTTTGATTAAATCTATAAATAGAATATATATGACACATTTGTTTTGGGATAGATAGATAGAAATATTTATTTATTACTTATTAAATCAATTGTATTCCATATTTTCCATTAACGACGAAAGGAATGTATTACCATTTATAAGCTTTGTTGTACCCACGATAAATTCAACATTTACTAAAAGAAAGTTATTTCATATATTTATTTTCATTATCTATCATTTGTATCATAAAACGTAATACTTACGATCCTCTTGTTGAGATAAAAATCGTAAAGCTGATATCTCTGCAAATGTGCATCCGCCGATAAAAAATATTAAAACTAATTTTGGAGGATCAGAATTTGAGTCTTCGCTGGTAATAGAATTTCCTATAAAAAAGTTTATTATTACGTTTTAATATCATACTTTTCTTCAAAGTGATAAAAGATTCATACTTCTTCCTGTAAATGCTACATTATATGAAACATTCGTTACAGTAGGTCCTGGTAATAAACCCATCACGTCGTTTAATCCTTGCCAACCATTTGGTTGAACTAATTGTTCTGCCAATCTAATACTAAGAGGTGCATATATAGAATGTACGTAACTAATATCTTTGGGCGTTATTTCGCTTTCATCTTCTACCGTAAGACGCAATGCTTTTCTTAATACAGTATATTGACGTATAGATTGCTGTGCTTTTAACAAACCAGCTTTTTCTAAATTTAAAAGCGTTGGTAAATGTTGATATCCATAAGTTTGTATTATTTCTCTTTTATAATAATCTAATAATTTTGGTTTTAAACCAGAATTTGTTAATGATTGTATACAAAGAAGGCGAAGCACTTTGAGCAATGGTTGTTGTTGAGCTATTAAATCTTCTATATATGAATTGGGTTTGTCTGTATCGATACAATTTAACAATTCTTGTTCAATTTGTAATGATTCTAAAAAGCTGTTGGAATCAGTGACTTCCTTTATCATTTCTGCTATCGTTGTATCTATTGAAAAAACGTTATTTCTAAGAATGTTTAAAATGTTTAACATACCATCTTGAATAACTTACGCCTTGCTAAAGATTGTTTTGTTGCCAACATATGTGGTAGTTTAGCAACAAATTGTTTTATTTCTTGAACACTCTTATCCCCATGTCGTTCATCAAATTGTGACGAAATAACTTTAGCTTTTTTACTAAGCACTGGACCTACTCCATTGAAATTTTTATCCCTGTAAATCATAAAGATATAAATGCTATCATAAAAAATACAAAAAATTTATATTTACCTAATTTCAGCAAATAATTCCTCTCCAGAGTTAAGTATAATTTGTTCTTTCTCATTGAGAGACATTACAGTTGGAGACTCATCAGAATCATGAAACTTTCTGGCAGGCAACTGTACGGTATCTGAAATTTATTCATTCGATATCGATACATATACATAATTCTTATAAATAACATTATATCAAAGAAAAAGTAATTTCTAACAAATACTTTACTGTATTTTATGCCAAATATCTCATCTATTAAACCTTCATAAGTTAATTGAGTAACTAAGGGTGATAATAAATCCACAGATCTATCTAGTAACAATAAATGTTCTATAGGTGTTGGTTGTAATACATTCATTTTACTATCTTCTTCTTCTCGATTTAATCTTTCCAATAATTCACATACTTTAGCAGCGGCAGGTCCTCTACCTGTAACCTTTGGAATCTTTCCATATAATCTTTGTAGACTTTGAATAGCTTGGGCTACTTGATATAAACAAGTAGGATCGTTTTCCAAATAAAATTCTTTGAATGATTCATTAAGTTCCATAGAAAGAAGATCGCTATCAAATGGAAATATATCACATTTAAATTCTT
Organism: Vespula pensylvanica; assembly: GCF_014466175.1. NCBI lineage: Eukaryota > Metazoa > Arthropoda > Insecta > Hymenoptera > Vespidae > Vespula > Vespula pensylvanica. Next base: position 1,566,266 of record NC_057708.1, on the reverse strand, counting down.
CTATTAATGTAAAGCTACCAAAAACACCTCGGTTTTGAAGTTTCTTTTGACACAACAGGCTTTTCCTTGGTACAAAAAATAAATGAAATTCCTTACGAGGTCTTTTACCTTCTTCTCTGTTAAAGTATATGCATATTATAATACAAATATTGAAAATATCATAGAAATTTTTTATATAACGCATACCCATGTACATTCTCAGCTACTAAATCCATCAAAGCTAATTGTGGTCTAGTGATAAATATAATATTTGCAATAGTAGAAGGTATAGATAATGTTCCTCCACATAATGGATATATTTTGACAACATCATGCTCTTGTAACAGATTATATTTTGCAACGAGTCCAATCGGACCAGCAAGTGACTCGTCCCAAATAATTGCCTATTAAAATAGAGTTGTACGTATAGGATACATACATATAAAAAAGAATTAGATATTATCCATACGATCAATTATTACCTTTGTACCATCGCATTGTTCGAACAAATGTAACAATTGTTTTCTTGCTTGTTCTTGTATAAGAGCGACATTTAATCTTCCACTTGATAAATGTGTCAAAGACATTACAAATATATTTAATACCTATTATATATTATAAAATAAATAGAATTATTAATATCCATTCATTTTTAATATTTTGACAGCTTGATATTAGATAGAATCAGATTTATGGCTATACACAATTCACTGGCAATCTGAGAAAACATAAAGTTTAGCTCATAGTTACTCATCACTCTTATTCATTCTTTGATTATAAAATTGTGAACCAATTTCGTTAGTTTGTTTTCGTTTCTTCTTTTTTATTGATCAATGCCAAATGAGATCGATAAAATGTAAAATTTAAAAAGGATAAAAGTGATTCGTTGATGTCGGGACAAGGGCCATTTTGAGAACGACATCTGGTAACTGAAAATTTGAAATTCACGATATCGAGCTGTTTCAAGTTGACTAATAACTGTGTGATAACTGTGCCTATAGGGAATTCTTATTTCTAACACGATAGCAAAGTATGCACTTCTAATAACCCTGTTTTTTATTATTATTATAGATTATTCTGTACAAGAAGGTATCTCAAGTTTTTACTTTATTTCTATTTATAGTAATTTAGTGTCGATTAAGAATTTTAATTAACGCGCGTTGTAATTCAACCACGTTTTAATTTTTTCCTGCCAATGAAAATGTGTGTGTTAACTTGTGTTTTTAGACCGCCTTTTACGTATAAGAGGGCGTTCGAGTACTAACCTCTGAATCGAGGAAGGAAATTGATGGGCTTGGTGCTGCAGTTAGCGTCGGTGTGCGTAAAATGGCGGACGGTGACATTGATTTGTACGCCGATGATCTCGAGCAAGATTTCGCGCAGGTAATTCGATCTTATCTTTGATAATAATACAGAGTTGAATATTATTCGTAATTATTAAGAGCGAGAATATTAAAAGAAATCAATAGCCGATAGTGATAAAAACACGCGTTAGTATATCGGAGTGTTCGGCGTCATGGAGGAGCGATGTTAACGATCGCTCGATGAACTCTGCGAAGTCCTTATGCCCGAAATACCAGTATTATCGTGATCTGCTTTTGTGTGAAAGCAATCGGAATACGCGAAGTATATTCACGAAAACTTTTTTCTAAACTACGTTTCACAAATAGTGCGTTTTGTGTACACGCGTAAAAAACTTCGGACCTAGCACAAATACGAGTAATAGAGGTTTCCAGCAGGAAAATCAAAATGGTGTTAGCGGTAAGGCAAAAATGTCGTAGTATTATTTCCACTTCGATTATCAAATTTTAGTTGTATGGAGCACTGCATTTGCACTGCATGTGAAATCTAATCTATAATGAAAATTTTATCTCATTGAGAAAAGAATATTTTAAAAGCGTGTACCATGTGAATAAATTTCTATTAAATTTATCAACTCTAAGTTTGCATTAAAGCAAGTATTTGGTGGCTGCCAGAATATATGCTTTATTACATGGTAAATTATAACACAGATTATCATGTATACTTTCATTGTTATTTAACAATATGTTTTTTTGTTGAATATGCTTTAGGACGAATTTGCGGGTGATGGAGTGGATTTGTACGACGATGTAATCGCAGCTCCAGCAGGCGGTAATGGTGGTGTTTCCAGTGGGAATACCGGGGATGGAGGCGGTGATACTACATCCACAAATGAGGAGACTAATGGGAATGCACCTTATCATCAGCTTGGAAACAACATCCAACCTAATCAAATAGGAAGACGTCATCAACTATACGTTGGCAATTTAACTTGGGTATATAACAATACGTATTTTTTTTTTTTTTTTTTTTTTTTTTTTTGTATAAATTTAAAATGTACTTTGCATTTAAATATTACATATAAAATTAGAATGTAAATAAAACATTAAAATTTAATTAAAATTTAATTGAAAATTGAATAAAACCTATAAAATCAAATTGTAAAAGCCATGTTCATTTTATTTTTATAGTGGACGAGTGATCAAGACATAACTGATGCGGTCCAAAGTATTGGTGTATCTGATTTTGTTGAAGTAAAGTTCTTTGAAAATAGAGCAAATGGACAATCTAAAGGTTTCTGTGTAATTTCTCTGGGTTCAGAACAAAGCATGAGAATTTGTATGGAAAGATTACCTAAAAAAGAATTACATGGTCAAAATCCAGTTGTAACATTTCCGACAAAGCAAGCTTTAAATCAGGTAAATAAATGTTGTATTAGATGAATGATATGAAAGTTAAGAAATAAAGGAACTAAATAGAGTATAATTAATAAACTTTTTATACTACTAGTTCGAATCTCAATGCAAGACACGACCAGCACCTGCTCCCCAGCAAAGTCAGAGTCAACGTCCTCATAATCCGCACCAACATCAGCCACCTATGCCACCTCATCAACAACATCCACAACATCCACAACATCCTCAACATTCTCAACAAAATCATGGTCCTAGAATGATGATGGGCCCTCCACAGGGTGTCAGACCACAAAGAATGCCACCACCAGGTATGGGGCCACCTGGACCTGGTGGGCCTGGTCAACAAGGTCCGCCTCGAATGCATGGACCACCTATGGGTCCAGGTCCTGGACCACACCATCCTTTACCTGGACATCCTAATCAAGGTCCACCTCCACCAGGATATCAGCAAGCACCATGGAATGGTCCTAGACCAAATGGTCCACCTGGACCACCAAGAGGTCCAAGTGGACCTGGTGGCCCACCACAGCAAGGACCTCCAGGACCCGGACCTGGACAGCACAGACCACCAGGCATGGTATGTGATAGATATAAATAGCATGAGATGTAATAAAGACAATGTACAGATTTCTAAGTACATATAAATTTAATAATATATTAAATGGAGTTTATATAAAAAGAGTTCTTGCCAACACATTTTTTATGGCTATATTTCTTATATATTTTCATCAAAAGTTTCTTTAAAAAATGTTCAAACCGAGCAGAATCTCGTAACGTATTACATTATAATTTTTATATTTATTGAAATTTTTCTAAAATCCTTTTTTTCTATATATGAAAAATGAAAACATTGATATAACAGATAACCAAATAAATGAAGATTCTGCAAAGTTGTTAGTTCTTCTAGTTTTTTCTTTTTTTTTTCTCATTTAGAAACTCATATTACTGCTTAAAACTTTAATAAGTATCATACAAGTTTGAATATTTTTTGCACTTACATGTCTTACACTATGAATAGAGTTGTACTAGAGACCTTTCAGAAGCCAGTTTTCATATATCACAGGTAACTTATAATGAAGTTCTGTTTTTTATCTCCTCTGAAAAACAAAAGCAACTATAAAAAAACAACAATAAAATTCCTATATAATTAACAAGATACAATCGGAGTATATGAAGGTTATTATATGAAATTGGCACATAATAAATAACTGGCTTTGATAATAAATTATTGAAGCACAATTTTTAAGATTAGTAACTTCTTTACTTCTTGATTATTGAACTTCCATGAGAGTATATTAATAATATATATGTATTTATATATACGTTATATTCTTTATTCCTATATATATTATGAATATATAAAGTTATTTTTATTTTTTCAATAATTGTTATTTATAAAAATATAAATAAATACCATTTGCAAATGGATATATGAAGTAAAACTATTTCTTTGCTCTCATTCAGCAATTTCATGGTGGTCCACCTGGACCCCCTGGTCAGGGTCCTCCTCGTGGACCACCTGGACATCCTGGAGGACCTCCAGGTGACCCTAGGGGTGCTCAACCACGACCAGAATGGAATCGACCACCAGGTTTGTAAATTATTAAGAGAAACCGCGTAATGATTAACCATTTGAAACATCTTGGATTTATATGCTTTCTTTCTATTTGTAATATAAATATAGGTATTCTATAATTGCACATTTGTGTGTTCCCATGTTAGTGTTATAATCTGTACAATAGCCCACATATGTTTTTCCAAATATATATGCTGACAAGATTATTCAATGTGCATAGGAATGCATCATGGGCCTCAGGGACCACCAGGTTTCCCTCAACATCAACATATGCAAGGCCCACAACCTGGCCAAGGGCCACCACAGAGAGGACCTCCTCCAGGTTCTATGGGTGGTGAGAGTTTTGAAACGTTCATAAAGTGTTATTAATGTCATTCAGTGCCAATTGTTATAGTAGTGCATGATATTGAGGGAAATTTATTTTTAACATATGCATAAAGATACAAGGTGTTTCAAACAACTATATTTGTAAAACAAATGATTATTATTAAGTTTGTAACATTCATGTAATATGTAACAGTAATATTATTAACACATTATTTATTTATTTTTTTCTCCGAGGTGAAATATTTTTATTATCTTTAATTTATTTACTTATTTTTTTATTTCATAGAAAGTTAAATTAATTGCATGAATGTTTTAACGAGAATACAACTTGATTTAATTTATAAGGAAAAAAAAATCAAGCCCAAATAAATTAAAGATACACTAAATATATGAAAAGATATATATATATATATATATATATATATATAATTCCTAGTAGCGTATATAAAGTAATTATATATGCTATCGCACCCTAAAATCAATATTGATCAGGAATGTTACCAGGTCCGGGCGGTCCTCCTCCTGGACATGGCGGACCACCTCAGGGACCACCTCAAGGACCTCCAGGAGGGCCGGCACCGCATGTAAATCCAGCATTTTTCCCACAAGGACCACCTCATCAACATCCAGGACAACATCCTCCAGGTCCTCCTGGTCCTCCTCATGGTCCGCCTCATGGTCCGCCTCATGGACCACCCCATGGACCACCCCATGGGCAACCGCATGGACCACCGCATGGACCACCGCATGTACCACCGCATGGCTATGGGCCACCTGCAGCACAGGTATAAGCTATATAAGAAAAAATATTTACTTGGAAAGCTTTAATCTTAATAACTTTTATATAAACGTACTTTTAGCCACCTTATGGTGCGCCAGGGCCTGATCATCGTCCTGAAGGTCCTCCTCCGCTTACGGATCAAGAATTTGAAGAAATAATGGGACGCAATAGAACAGTGTCCTCTTCTGCTATAGCCAGAGCAGTATCGGATGCTGCGGCAGGAGAATATGCAAGCGCCATTGAAACCTTAGTTACTGCAATTTCTTTAATAAAACAATCTAAAGTAGCTGCAGATGATAGATGCAAAATATTGATCAGTTCGCTTCAAGATACTCTGCGAGGTGTTGAAACAAAGAGTTATGGTTCTGCTCGCAGAGGTGAGTAAATATTTTAGATTATGTATGTATATACATACATATGTATATACATATAAATGACAAAGTATAGCGAGGAATTATGTAACATTGTTTTCTTCGATTATTTGAAATGTTACAATGTTAAAAATTTGTTTTTTTAGAACGTTCTCGTTCGCGAGACAGAGAACGTAGTCATAGAAGACGCCGTGAACGATCTAGAAGTCGTGATCGAGAATATAGAGAACGTAGCAGGGACAGAGATAGAGAACGAGATAGAGAACGTGATCGTGAAAGAGAAAGAGATCGTGATCGTGATAGGGAACGTTATTATAGTGAACCGTATCCCCGAGAAAGATCACGCAGCAGAGAGAGAGACCGTGATCGAGAGAGAGATCGGGAATACAGAGAGAGAAGCAGAGAAGAAAGGTAAGCGCAATTTTCAACAAATTATTTCTCTCACACCCTGTATTGTAATTAATTATAGTATGTATATTTGAAATAACTTAGTTAAAAATTGGTCAACTCGCAAACCATCCCGTATGGGGTACATACAGTACAGCTCAAGTGTATAAACTCATGTGCAACACAACATACGTCTTAAGCAAGAAACCTAAGCATATGTTGATATTTGGAATAGTGATCATTCCAAGATTATTTAAGTGTTCTTGCTCTTCAGATAAAGAAAGAAAAAAAAAACAAAAAAAGAACGTTGACAATTCTCAAAAATACTTAGGAAAACTTTATTAAACCCAAAAATAATTGAATATTGAACAATTTCATGAAACTGCATTGTGAGTTATAATACATGAAAATCATAACTTATGATTAAATTCAACATAGTGGGTTTGTTTACTTATTGAAAAAAATCAAGTTCTAATATTTAAAATCTTGAAAAGAAAATATTACGTGTGTGTTATTTTACACAACTAATGACATATATAAAAAATTGATCTTAAAGTCTATAAGTCATCAATACAAATGTGAAAGAGAAATTTAGAAAAAAATTAGCATTTAATTGTATTATAAATATGTTACTTTAAACACAATGACTTTTTTATAAGTCAGTGTTAGTACTTTGAATGAATGATTTTCAGCATTTGTGAACTTCTCATCAATGTGTTTGTTGTTGAGTGTAAGAGTATTATATACTCGGTTATAATAGGATTGAAAGTATTAAACATGATATTTAAAATATTTTAAAAATACATCGCATATATGTCAAATTCCGGCTGATTAATTAAATTTCATATTTATTTTCATATTTATTTTTTATTAGGAAGATAAAATCACATTATATGAATGTATTGCTAAATTTTGACATGTATTGTTAAAAATTGATGAAGATCAACAGCCAGAATTTGATAGTACAAAATATTTCTTTGGTATATTGGCCAATTGATACTTGTCGAATCGATTTTCTTATTATGTACCTATGGTATATAAAATAAAACAGTATATACCTTAAACTGTAATATAATTAGTATTAAGTTACTAAACAATAGATTATATAGATGACCAAGTTAGAAATCAAACTTCTTCATTTTAATGTACAACCGTTTGAATTTTTTTAAAAGCAATTTGCGTTTGTAGGAAAAAGTTCATATTTTTTTCTACAGTATGAATTTTATTCATATGTTGACAAGAGATTATTTAATATGAATAGAAATCGGAAATATTCCATATAATTCTGTATAGAAGCGGATTTTTATTTCTATTTTTAATGTGATTCCGCATTTTTCGAGTGTCATTAAATATGTGAAATATTAGTACCATTGTAGCAAATAAATTTAATAATGCGGTGAAATAATATATACATTCATGGTAGTACTTCTTGGTAAGATATATTTTGATATAAATGTATAATCTCTCGATTTAGAGTGTGTGTATATACATATATATATATTTATATTTATATATATATTTTATTATATTTATATTTAGATATATATAATTTATATATATAAATATTTATATATATAAACAAATAAAAATTTAAATGCAATGAACATTTCGAAAAAATATATGTTTATTATTTATAATTCTTTGATGCAACCAAAATAATTATCTTCTTTAATATTTTTTGATTAATCATTAAATATGTGTGAATGTAGAAGATTTTATTAATTAAAAAAAATCTAACAGATTTTATTTATTATATGTCTGATGTATATAAATTTACAAAAAGTTATAAAAACTTTTTAAAATATAATTGAATAATTTGATAGAAGAATATTCTATCTTTAAGAGAGCATTATTTTTGTCTTTATTTCAAAGATGTGATAAAATGTATTAACGAACATAGTCATTTTTAATTATTACTAAATAAAGATTTTATATAATATAATCACATTAGCGCATGAGCAATAGTACTCGAATTAAAAAACTTGAAAAATATGTCAATTAATTATATTTATTTTTATGTCTTTTACCATTTGTTAAAGAGTATTATCAAGTAATTAGATATTTACTGCATTTTTATTTTTTATTTTAAAGAAAGATTTTTATACAAATTTAAAGTCTGATTATATTGGTAATACACCGATGATACATTTATTTCATTTTTATTGAAACATCACAAAATGATTTATCTAATATGCATATATGTATTATGAATATGATGCTACGTCATTCAAATGATATGAAATATAGAGTTAGTATTTTATATTAAAGTACTACCAAAAAATTATATATATAAATTTAAATCATTCTTTCATATACATTTCTCTTTGTTTAAAATTTGAAATCAACACTTAAACAGAATCAACATATAATGTACATATGCAGTTTAATTGCATTTTCAATGCTTATGCTATATTTTATGTAAAACAATTTTACTGCATATGCACTATACGTACATGTATATTTATATATATATATTTTTTTTAAACATGTCACGTTCTCTTTTTAAAATATAATTTTTAAAAGAGATAATTAATTGTAAGATACAAATATAAGTTACATACAGATTGATTTAATATATGCATAATAAGAAAAGATGCGATAATTTTTTACATATATATATATTTTTTTACATAGGGTTTATTTATTTTGATTTTTATTTAAAAAAAATTGAATATATATATAACTAAAGTACAAATTTTACTTAATATATTTTCTCCTAACAAATTAGAAGCCTGGTAAAATAGTATTAAAAAATCATAACACAAAATATGCATTTTTCATTAGTACGACACGTCAGTCAGCCAGGCCAAGAGTAAAAGAAGAACCGCCAGAGGCGGCTCCTGTCTCGTCTTCCAAGGCGTCTAGGTAATCTCCTTTTTTTTTCTTAAAATGAATGCATGTAAATACAAGTCCCATGTATCACAAATACATATTGTCAGTAAACATAAAACTAAACGAATATAGAAAGCATATTAAAGCGATGCCATATAATAACTTGTAACTTACACATATTACCATTTAAAGAAATTAAAAACTATAATAAAAATATATCATGGACTATAATTATTAAATAATAAGTTTGAAGTATACCTGCAACATGATAGCATGTTTAAGAGATTAAACGTACATTGCAATGTACAATTCTGTGCTCTTTATTATTTCCATTATATTTTCTTAATGGGTATGGTATACCTCTCCTATTTAATTACCAAGTGTTATATCAAACCAATAGATATATACAAGAAGAATATATTATTTATAATAAAGAGAATTTATTTTTTTTTTTACAAGTTATATTTGTTTTAGAAATTTTTTAAAATGTATCATTAAAGTGAAAACAACAATAGACAACAACGGATTAATTTAACGTATTCTCAATAATTTTAGATAATCATTGAAAAAATTTCTTTGCGTAAAATTATTTGACTCCACAACTTCTTTTTCTTGTCAAAATACAAATTAGAAATTTTATGTGTATATATTATATATTTTAATATATATTTTTATTATAAGAAAATAAAAAGAGAAAAAATATAAATATGTAATATATAAAAGCGTGCGATTAATATCTCAGGAAGTTTGTTTAAATATTTTTTTGTAAATTATCAGGAAATTAATGTAATTTATAATTTAGATAGTTAATATTTGGTAAAATAGCGATATACGAAGAGACGTAAGATATAGGTTCAACATTAAAGTAAGATAATTTGGCTGACGTGTCCTGTGTAGGTATTATGACGATCGCTACAGAGAACGTGAACGAGACAGAGATCGAGAACGAGAATCAAGCCGAAGACCATCTGAACGAGAAAGAGAACCTGAACGTGAACGAGAACGGGAACGGGAAAGAGATCGTCGTGATGAAAGAGGAGACTCTTCACATCGGTCAAGACATTAAACGGATTTGAAGAGAACAATATAGTGGAATGATAACGATTACCTACAACATTGTGACCCACAACGTAGTCTTGTTCAAATTAAAAAAAAAAGAAAAAAAAAAGGAACTACCGCTTGTAATTACATGGACATATTCCATGTCCAATCAAGATTCATAAAAGATGTTAACAATGTTTTAGTAGGAAACAAAGATATATATGATACATTTTTTGCATTCAACTTTATATAGTAGATACAATGATAATATGATTTATGCGGTAATTCGTGTGTTTATTATTTCAGTTTAAAAAAAGAAAAAAGAAAAAAAAAAGAAAAAAAAAGCTCACATTTAAGATTCAGTAGAATTATCTTATATTAGTTCACTTACGTTTCTTCTTCTTCTTCTTTACATAATATGCATATTATAAGATTATAATATACGTAAATATAAACATGTGTAATAGCATTATAAGTATAAGGAAATATTCACGTAGTTTTAAAAACTTTAGATTTTTAATCAAGACGATGTGTCGGTGCTTAATTGATTGATAATATTCTAAAAATGAAATGGGTATTTTCCATATAATTAATTGACGCTGAACTAGAAATGAGACAAAGGTGAAGAAAGATATACCAATAAATGTTTAATGCAAGTGCTGGCTCACAACTTTGGGAAGAAGGAAGACATCTTATATGAATTCATCAATCTTCTAGCTACACCACGATGCAAGATTGTATCTTAATATAATACATATATACGCTTTCAAAAATATAACTACTCAATATGTCTACTTTATTCATCTGTACACGCAATATCCTAAAATTGTTATTTTTGTTTCTGTGGTTTTATAGAAGAAGATCCTTCATTCTATAATCTTAAAGCGCTCTAACCGCCTGTTATAATAAATAGTTTATGTTATTCTCTAAGAGAGATTGATTTTTATATTAACTATTGCCTTAATACGAATATATACAGCACACGTTATACATTATCTTGCATATCTTACAAAAAGAAACTTCAACTTTTTAGTAATAACGAGAAGATATATATCTTATATAACGACAATTGATCTTTTCATTTTAAGAAAAATCAACTATATACTTTATTAGATATATTATGCTGTTTAAGGCATTTTATGCACATGTGTCGCAATATTTTAACTTTGTGAGAATTTATCTTCTATTTCGTATTATATAATGTGTTGTTTTATACACATCTGTATTAATATAAAATATAAATGTTTTTCTTCGATATATATATGTGTATATATATATGTGTGTGTATATATATATGTACATATGTATATATATTACGTATGTATATATATATTTCTTTCTGCAATTAATGAATGTAAGATTCTCACAAAGTATTAAACGAGTGTAATTAATCCTGTAAACACACCAACCAACAGTATCCTGACCTTTTATGTTACAATTTAAAAAAGATATGTAATGAATGCATGTCACACTTTCATTTATAGCCACTTATTGATGTGCTGTTCAGTATATAGTATATAGACTACATATTTTTAAAATTAAGTAGAAAATCATGCATGAGGTACTGATAGTCTAATTGTCCAAGCTATTTTAATTTATATAAATGAAAAAATAATGAAAGTTCAATTTATATTGTACTTAATTAAAAACTTGTTTGCGTGAGAGGCAATTTGACTATGAGTATATAATAATCAAATGACAACATATCAGTAGCTTTAAAGCTATCAAATTTAACAGACATTCTTCAGCAACAAAGGAGAAAAAAACAAAAGAAAATTTTTGCCTTAAGCTTCACTAATTATCAGTGCCTTTATAGATAAAATCATTAGGGAAAAAGAAAACAAGAAAAAAAAAAGTCTATAAAATGAACTTTAAACATTTATACGAATATTTCGCTCTTCCTTTTTATTAAATTAAACTTTCTTACTGTTTTTGATAACTAACTACTACTAGTAGTATATTTAATACAAAGAAATTATAATAATTTAATATTTCATATATGAATTTAAGAAATGCTTAATTTTATACAACATATTGCTTAAATCTGTAACAAATTTTGGATAATCTTATTTTTCAAAGAAATGATATATATTAATAATGATATAATATAGTTGAAGAAAATTTAAAATACAATATTATATGATAATTCAGATACATTTAACTTTTCACATCTTACAGTTTCTAAAATTAAAACAAGAATGTAATAATATTTCAATTAAGTTGATATTAATATTTTTGTTAAGAACAATAATATGATAAACATAATTTTCATTTTTTTCTCTAAAAATGTTTTATAAAACATCACATTTCTTAACATTTGGTTTAAATACTGATTGTATTAGAAGACTCATATGTGTTATGTATTTAAGATTTCTGCAATATATAAGCATTATAAATATTGCAAGCTTTCAATTAACTTCTATGAAGTCAATAAGTATATAATACTATGCTACACAAATTTGTTTATATTCCTGATTTTACCTAGTACTATTCGTCATGCAATATATCTAGAAGATATGTCTAAGTATTTTCAATATTTCTGAATAGGTTCATATTTTTTTATCTTCCATAAATGAAATAAAAATATTTAGTGCATGGTAAAATCATTATGATGACTATATATATATATACATATATACATATATATATATATATATGTGTGTATATATAAATATACATATTCTATTTAATTATTAATGCAATTCTTCAATTATATATTTCATTCTATGAATTGTATGAAAGATATATATTTATTAGATTTATATTTATAAGTATATATTAATACGTGCGCTTGCAATATATAAAAAATTTGAAAAATTTTTTCCTATATAAAGACAGTTTTAAAAGTTATTAATTACATAAACACATATGTTGGACTATAGTAATGCACGTGTGATAATTTAGTCCAGACTAATGTATGAATAGAATTGTATAATATTATTTTGAAAGAGTATTATATTATCGCCAACAAATTAATGAATTCACATACATAGAAAATTGCATATTATGCGCATTTTTTTCAAAGTAGTACTTCTTTATTCAAATCACATTCATTCTTCACATTTCTATATCTATTTCTCTCTATATATACTTTTTATTTGATATGTGCATATTATGCTATTATTAAGATGTAATTACACAACTTTTCTCAGCTGCAATCATTATGCCATCATACAATATCGCATTTTTCCGATTCTCTTTAAAGAATTTTTAATTTTTTTGTATATATACATACACATTTCTCATTAGATAAATTTAATAGTTTTCCAGTGTAGTTTCACTGGACAATTGTATGTGGAATTAAGGGTAAGTTACATATCAAAAGCAGCTCTGTTTAATTTATAATTAGTTTTAAATGCATTGAATGACAATGTAGTGATAAAAAAAAGTTATAGTATATTCCATTCTTATATTGTAAACTTAAGTATCACAATCGCTCTTTGTGTAAATATACATATACATATCATATATTTTATTAATAATGACATAGTTTTTGCTTGTGGTCTGCTATTTGTTAATCACTCTATATTTGTTTTATTTTATCAAAGTTCCATATTTAGAATTTTTAATTCATTATATTTATTATAATAAAACAGACCACAATAAAGAACAACGATGCTATAATTGATATTATTTGAAGAAAAATAATGATACACAGAATAATACGCACAAATTATGCATGAGAATATTATACACTATATAACGGTAATTTAAATCTTCCCATTCTAGTGAGAAACATATTTCTTTTGCATATAAAATGAATAAGCAATGTTTTCTTTTGTCATATTATAATGGAAAAAGGAATGGGATGTAAAATATCGTTCTTATTACGAATATTTTTTTATTATGTAAGTGTATGATGTGTTATAGTATTAAGTAAGTCTCAAAAAAGTAAACTACAGATTTAATTTTCTAGTCAATTTTGATCTTGTAGAATGACAGTATTAAGCTCTAATGTTAAAGTTTTACATACAAAATAATCTGATATATTTTATATATTAATTAATTTTAAGAAGTTTCACATAAACGAAGTGTTTTACTTGCATAAAAAAATTTAATTGTTGCAATTATAAATAAGTGCAGCTATATATAAAAAATGTTAATATTTTTATTCTTTATACAACAAATTTTTTTTGTTTATTTTGTATAATGCATTGCTGTATATAGAGATTGCGTTCTAGCAATTATGTTAATAATTGAACCATGTTTAAATAATTATCTAATGTAATAGTATTCAAAGTAGATGTATAAAAACGGATCATATTAATGACAGTGCTATATCGAATGAAGTGAATTTGAGAAAAACAAATTAAAATATTTTTATTAGATTATTCAAATTGAAAATTAAATTAAGTAAACACTATATGAAATAATTTACAGGATTTTGCCTTTATTCTAATATTTTTCTTTCTAAATATCATATAAGAGACAATAGCATTGAGTAAGGTAAGTTTAAAAGAATTAATAATATCTTAGAATAAAATAATAAAATATGTAATTCTCAAATCCTGCACTGTAAGCAATCTTAGAAAAAAGAAAGACTGATGTATTTGTGATGATTATGAAATATATATAATATTTATTATTATAGAAAATATGAAAAATGTGAATAGTTTTTATTATATGAAATGTCAGATATTATGTAAATATGTAAGATAGATTTTTCAGAAAGAACAACATAATACAAACAAAAAAATGGTTATATTAAATTATAATAAACATATTATGATATACAGTCTTTTTGGACAATCTTTTAAGTACAAAGAGTATATACATTTTGTATGATCTACTACTATAATGCATGTGCTGTTATTAATTATTTCAGCACCACAATATTTGATAGAATGTACAAAAAGTTCTCTTTCAATATTTTACATATATATATATTTTTTATTTTACTTATTTTTTTTTATATATATATATATACTTCATCAATGAAGATTACATTTAGTGAGTTTTTTTTCTATCATACAATTTACATGATATGTATGACCACAGGGGAAGATTGCTATACCATTATTGTCTAAAAGAACTGATGTTTGGAGAGAAAGAGTACAACATGGACATGTTGATGACTTATTTTTAGATTTATATTGCATTCCCCAATGATGAGCACCAGTGCTTAATATATTTTTGTTATCAAATTGAGCTATATCTTTTTTTAATACCTTTATTAATTGATCTCGAATCTGTAAAAGAAGTGATTATATTTATATGTATTACTATAATATGTTACATCAAATAATGAAACTTAATTACCTTGGTGGAGCACATTGTATTATATCCATATATATTGGAATTGCATTTAAAATCTACTGCAAATTGCAAACCATGTTGATGTAAAATTTTCGTGAATATAAACGACTGAAATATACTGTGGAAAGAAGAAAGATATTTAAATTATAATTATATAAGAAATAAAAAATTTTAGTTGAATAATATCATCACACACCTTTTATCAAGTGATTTGAGAGGAAATAATACTTCTAATTTTTTTAAAAATACCATAGCTATATCTGGGCCATCCTTTTTCATAACTTCAAATATTACTCTGTTCCAATTTATTGAAGAGACATTTGTTTCTAATGTTATTAATTTTTCACAAAAGAGACATTTTTTGTCATCCATTTTTTTTAAATATATTGTAATTAATTTCCACTGATTCGTATCTAATATAGGTAAAATAATTGACAATGTAACACTATCTTGAGTTAAAAGGCATTGACGTAGTATGTCTTCTATAGCATATTGTTGTTTTATATACAAAGATGTATATTCTCTCCACATATAAGGTACTCTATTACATAAATTTATACATTTTTCTGTACTTCTATTTACAAGTTTTTGTAAAAGAATTTTGCCAATCTCTAAGAAGCTTGGCTCTTTTATTTGATCTATTGGAAATGGAAAACCACAGGTACATTCCTTATAATTAGATGAATTTATAAGAATGAAAGCACCCATAAAATGATCTATAATAATCATATTCATTGTAGAACGTAATAACTCTATTGATACATTTGTTAAAAATGTTTTGGTAAAATTAATTTTGGCATTATCTATTATATCACATGCCAAATCTTTAAATTGAGGTAAAGTTTTGTATAGACGTTCGATATTGTCCATTTTTTTACGTATCTCAAGAATAAACTTTTCCATCTCTTTTTCAGTCATTGAGGTTTTTATGCTGCTAGATAATGTACATATTGGTTCTAAATCAATTTGTATCTTTCTTATTAAATTTTCATCTAATGTAGATGATAAATTACTGTTTAATTCTAATATATTTTTAATATCCGAACATGTATTTTGTACAGAGGATATTTGAATAGATTCGGTAGATGAACAAATTTGATGTGTCAATTTATTTTGTTGATCTTCGTTAAATTTTTGTTTCAAGTTTCCTGAATTAACTACGACAATACCCGAATCTAATTTAATAGGACTAGGATTTAAATTTGATTTCAGTATAGAAATTAATGGTTGCAGTAATACTGATATCTCATCATTCTCCAATTTTCGTTGATTACTTTCAATATCATAGATGTCATTGATATGTTTATCATTAATTAATTTCGATAGTTGCGATTTGTATGTAATACAAGTTTCTAGGCAATTGTAATACTGGTTAGTATAATACAAGTGCAATATTAATGCATCAAGCGTATAAAGTGTTAAACAATGAAATTCATTATCAGAGATCATCAAATATATTTTATTTTCTATGACATCTACCATTGTAATGTTTGAAAATTCATTACTCCATAGTATTACATTTGGATTCACAAGATCAAGAATATATAAGCCATTAGATGTATAAGAAAATAAATACTTCGAAGCAATCACAAATAATTGAGGAAAGTTGATCGATTGTGAAGTCCATGAATGATTAACATATTGTCTTTGTTCTAACTCTTGTTTAGTTACTTTATGTATTTTCATAGGTGGTATTGCTAATAATTCCTTAAATTGATGAGTTTTTAAAACTACACCATTCGCAGATATTTCCCAAAATCTTGAACCAGGTCGGGCACAGAATATTTTTGGAGAAATAGATTCTGGTATATTACTATTACTTTCTGAAATAAGACTAAACGAACTTTTCTTTTTAGTCATATCTTGCTCCTTTTTAATAGTCGAAGTTTTAACATTTTTATCGATTTGCATTTTATAGAAACATGCACCAAATTCTCCATTTCTTGCTTTGTTACCTATTTGTTTATATTGTTCATGAACTGTATCACATATATAACAGCGTGTCAAAGTTGATATCAATAAAAGAGGCAAAGAAAAATTTAATTGTACAATACTGGAATCTAGATTCATTAATGTACAAGATGG
Source organism: Vespula pensylvanica (assembly GCF_014466175.1). Taxonomy (NCBI): domain Eukaryota; kingdom Metazoa; phylum Arthropoda; class Insecta; order Hymenoptera; family Vespidae; genus Vespula; species Vespula pensylvanica. Next base: position 1,548,914 of record NC_057708.1, on the reverse strand, counting down.
TGACTGAAACATTCCATTTATCTGAAACAAGCCAAATTAGCTATATCATACAAACAAATGAATTCAAATTTTTAAATATTACAAATAAATATCTCTTTAATTACATACAAGTGTTTATAAATCAATTGTAGATAAATAAAAAACTTACTGTGAAAACAGATAATACAATAGCAGAAACTTTGCCAGTACCATCACCAATGTATATTTCAGAACTATTATCATTCCAACAGAGGCACATAATCTTTTCATAAGCATGTTCATTCGATGTAGCAATTAATTTTATAGTTGGTTTTAAAGTAACAACACAAACAATTCCACGAGTTGTAGCTAATGCTATGATTTTTTCATCAGGTGATATCAAAACATGTGATACTATGCCTTCCTAGATAAAATATGAAAAAACATTACGTAGTCATTGATAATATATTCAAAAAATTAATAGATACCAAATATTGTTAAACTTTACCGATAAAGGTATTAATTGTCGAAAAGTACATGGTTCTCTGTTAAAGAGATAGATACTTCCACTAGTTGATCCAAGTATAATATAATTTTGTGAAACATTAAGGCATGTATACTGCAAAATATTAAATTGTATATAAATTCCTTTTAATGATCAAATGAAAAATATCATAAGATATACACCTAACCTCTTACATATAAACAATGAAGGCCAATTATTGTATATAATGTTGTAATAATACAAAAACCGTTCGTATCAATAGAATATTATTACATTTCATTCTCATTTATTATTTTAAACATTACATTACCTTAATTCTTTGTGTCGAGTTTATGGGCTTGTGTAATACTTGATTTATTTCTTCGCATTCCGACAATATGTGAGGAAATTCCTGCATAATCTAAATAATGCGCTGTTAATGTTTTCGATATTAGAAGTGTGAATTAGAAAAAAAAAGAAAAATTATTTGATTTCGTTTAAGAACACAAATTCACTCTTATCTATATATCATATACGTTTAAAACTATTCAACATCTTTTACTCGTAGCGTATGTGACATCAGCGATAGGTACGGACAAAATACGAACTACTTTAGTTTACATGAAAATCCGTAGTCAAAATTAGAACTTTTTCTCTTTTGCCGCAAAGTTCAAGAAAGGCATATCCTCGCTTAAATTTTCATCTTTAAAATGAGATCTTATTTATTAAATTCGATCAAGAATTACGGCTGGACTTATTATTCGCGTAAACGATTATAAAACCAGGATAAACGGCCTTGATGTCATCGGTTCAAAGTCGTAGATTATGATTGAATATATGTAAGTACACAAATACGTACATACACAAAGCACACATTATATATATATATATATATATATGATTGAACACTAGCAAAGAACACAGCAAAGTAAAAACGTTTAAAAAAGAAGTTATAAGAATTTAAATATAAAAAATAAATAAAAATCCTTTATCAATAGAGTTATATTTTATTTTATTTTATATTTTAAATTATTACAAAATTAATAAGAAAATCCAAGAATTACGTATGTTTAATTACACATGTCTTACGAGTTCAGACATTCCAGAATAAAATAACAAAAAAATAATTTAATGTTAAAAGTTATATAACATGTTAAAAAATACCTGTAATACAAAATTCGATAATTTTTACCAATATAATGATAGGTTAGAATACTTTCTAACGTGATTAGTCGTACGTGAAATTCGTCGCGATATTTACATACAATGTGTGTCACTTGTTTAAATAGAATAATTTTGTCAAAGTATTTTAAAAAAAAGAAAACAGAGATGAATTTTTCATCCGATTCAGATATATGTATGTATGTAGATAATAAATGTCTCTATAATACTGTTTGTTGTTTCTTAAAATATTAAATCGTATTATGTTTGTTATTTACATGCATAATATATATATATTTCTTCTTTTTTTTTCTTTTTTCTTTTTTTTTTTCTTAGTTAAGGATTTCTATAATTGATCTGATTGCAAAGGACGAGAAATATTCAGAGTATTTTCATATTCCGTATTAACAGGGATTTTGTTAATGTATACCGACGAGTAATCGTGTTTTAATTTATGATTTATCGACTGAGTATAAATAATATTTTCATTCGATATATCATTAAATCTTTTCTTTACGGCTTCATTTAACTCGTCATGGACAAAGGATTTTCTTTGGTAAGAATTCCTATCTCTCTTGCAATGACTTAAAACTTGTCTATAAAGATCTATATGGTTTTTTTGATTACAAGTTTGTTGATGTTGATGTTGTTCAGGTATAAACGTAAGCTTTTTAGACATTTCTCGAACCGCCGACGGTTTGACAAGATTTTCGTTGGATTCTCCGATCGACAATGTTCCAGAACCATAACCGGAATCTTCCTTACGGGGATTTATCTTTATCGAATGAAAGGATTCGAGAAATTTCTTTGATGCCATCTGATTTCTTTTAATACCATAAAACGGTCGAATCGTTGCACTTCGATTTAACTGCAATTATAATAATAATATATAATAATTGATATATATTATTGCATATATTTGTGTATGTAATATATTATTGTAAACAAGATAGATCAAAAGTTCCTAAGTGACATTAAAAATCAATTATCCTTTTTCAAGACTTTTTAGGTTAATTGTTATTTTTTTTCTTCCTAGGAACTTTTGATATTTAACTGTTAACGTATATTAAAATTATAATAAAGGTTATTAATCGTAACAAAACAATAATAAAAATCTTTCTACGTATTAATAATAACATATATTTATATATCTCACATTTGTATTATTTTTATCCTTAGTATTATTAATAACAACAGTTTGTAAAGAACGTGCTCTTGGTATAATTGGTGCAGAAGACAATATATCATAATGCATTTCTGATTTATCACAAGATCGAGAACGTTGAGATCTTTTTTCATCGCTATGTTTTCTCCATCTGATCAAATAACTTAAAACTCCTTTGACAGATTTCTTTTGATTGATTTTTTCTTCGTTTATAGTATCGCTCCATCGTTTGTTCGTAGTCGTCCATTTTTCTTTGGCGTTATTATCGACCAATCGGAGATTAGATGACGATGATTCGGTAAGTAAATTAGAATCGTTAACGGTTGTAATATCATTCTCAAACGTTTTTAGGTATATTTCCGATCGAATATTTTTCACGTTTGATAATCTCTCATTTTTATTATCCAATATCGGTTCTGGCAGATTAAAATTGTTATGTGTATTGCGATAATACGAATTGATCCTTGGTAACGGAATTCTCATGAAAGATCTTCGTAAAAATTTTGTATTTGTATTCTTTATATGATCACTACTTTTATTGTTTCTTTTTTCGAAGTTCCCGATTAATTTCATTACAAAATTTTTCGATTTTCCTGTGTTAACCGAAGGACTGCTTTCAATGTTTTTCTCTGAATCTAAATCGTCGGACGAATAACACGTTCTATAATTTCTTGTTTCGTTTTTATTCGAGTCAATCCTGTCGATCATATTCGACACAGATTTCGAATGTTTTTCTATCGAGGACATTATTTCGATGAATTATATTTTCTATTTAACAGTGAACACAGAAAAATGAAAAATTTTTAAATACACCGAAGAAATATTTTTTCGATTTGAATATTATAGTTTCACAGAGAGTTCTTTCACACTTGGAGGTACACGGATACAATGTAGATACAAGAAGACAAGGTGAACTGTTAGAAAATTCTTTATGAGACAATAAATATTTGGAGGTCAAATTTATTCGACGACGTAATATCACAATTCATATATATCGATAATATTTTTATTTTAAATAGATATGCCGATATAACGAGCTATTAAGATTAATAATTTAATTAATTGTACATAGAAATATATTAAAGGTTTTTACTTATTATTACGAAAGAAATATCTTTTCTATATATCGAAAGATTTCTGCGAATGTTAAGTATTTTCAAACATATTTTCAATCGTATGTGACTGCGATCATATGAAGATTAGATAGAGGATATATTTGTTTATTTTGATTGTTAGATATGATCATTGAGTGAGTATAACATAGAAGAAACGTCTATGAAAAAAAGTAAACATAATAAATTTATAATAAACATATCTTTATCGTATATTAAATAAGGTGATAAGGTGAGCGATATATAATTTATATGTATTTTAATCTATAAATGTCTATAAAATTAAGGGAGAATCTTTTACGTAGTTTAAACACAACGCAAATTATTTTTATTCCCGCCTAATTGAATTAAACGTAACAGGAACATTGGTAAGTGATCAAGTGACATTTTCGAATATTATTTACGTATTAATTTGTTTCTATTTAATTATTAATATATGGAAAAGAATATATATAATTTTAGAAACGCAATAATATATATACATATATCTATATTCTTTATTTATAGGAAGTTAAGATATAAGAGTTTGTTTGTAACCTTAATTCGTAACTTTTTACCGCCATTGTATTGAACATTTGAATAATGAAATCATTTCAATTAAATTTTGATTGCTGTTAATTATATTCCTTTTTCAGATTATAGAAATGATATTTAATTCATGAGGTCATCCACTTCGATCTGTAAAGTTTCCAACATATCGGTAGAAATAAATATCTTATATCTAGATCTCGAATTATAAATTTCCTTCCCAAAGGAAGTGTTTTGTCTAAATATAAGAGGAATTATTTCATAGCTGAATTGTTATAAAAGGAGTTTAATAAGTATATAGTGTAATTATCTTGGTATAATTTAAAGAATTTAGAAAATGTCTAAAAGAAAAGGTCTAACACTTGATGAAAAGCGAGCGAGAATGCTTCAATTGTTTTATGAGAGGAGAGAGTTTTTTACGTTAAAGGAGTTAGAAAAAATTGCACCTAAGGAGAAAGGTATTGTTACTCAAACTGTAAAAGATGTTCTTCAAACATTAGTAGATGATGGTCTAGTTAGATCTGATAAAATTGGAACTTCTATATATTTTTGGACATTTCCTGGGTAAGAAAATTTTATTAGGCTTATTAAACATATTAATTACAACGTTTTTAAGAAAATATATTACTTTAGAGAGAATATAACTGCTGTAGAAAATAGAATAGCACATGCAAGTAAAAGAATAGTTGAATCTGAATTCAAACTTCAAAAACTAAAAGAAGAATGTATTAAAGAACAGGTAAAATGTGACATAAAATTTTATGGTTACTTGTAAAATACATTAAATGCTTAAAATGATGATTAAATGATTACATTACATAACGTAATACTTAGACTGGTAGAGAAGATACTGAAGAAAGGCGAAATTTGTTACAAGATATACAACAATTAAGAGAAAAAGAAAATGAACTGAAAAGTCACATTGCTAAACTTAGTGATGTAGATCCAGATGCAATTGCAAAAATGGCAGAGAAAGCACAGGTAAGAAAATATAAAATGTAACATATGTATTAACTTTTCAAAAAATAATTAAATGATTTTGATTAGATGTTTAAAGAAGTAACCAATATATGGACAGATAATATCTTTGCCATTCAAAGTTGGTGCAAGAGAAAATTTGATATATCAGAGCAAGATCTCAATAAACATTTTAGTATCTCTGACGATTTGGATTATAAGGAGTAAAGTATATTATATTAAAAAAACAAATATTTATACTTTTATATTTTTGTAATTAAAGTAAATGTTTTCTTAATTTTTTTTTTTATATATATAAATTTACGTATCATTCGACAAGAATTTCTTTCAAAACATTTACCATTTCCTACGATTTATAAATCTGAAAAGTGCGATTTAAAAAATTACGCTTTTTTTGAGTGATATACATAAGCATATTTATTACGTCATCACAGTTTCATATTTTATACATTTAGCTTTATATGGAAATATTTATATCAAAGATCATAATATCATTGTAGATACCATAAACAATGGTTTATGATATGTCGATACTATCGCCCTCTTTGTAATCAAGCGCAACGTAATTATTAACTAACTCAGTGGTTTTCACCTCTGAATATAAAGAAACAAACATAACCTTTGAACGAGAAAGTGTTATTGTCAGTTTACAGTTAGAGAACTTGAAATTTAGTGGAACGTAAGAAATTTTTTTCTTTTGTGGCTGAGATAAATCAAGATGGAAGAAATGGATTTCAAAAACGAGGTAGATAAAGAAAAGTGTTCAAGTACGAGCTCATTAGACGTAAGTAAAGAGGAGACAGAATTAATTGAAGATGAACAAGAAAATGAAGAAGATGAAGAAATAGATAATAAAGATGAGAAGGAGAACGGAGATGATTTAAATGATGATGATAATGAAAATAATGATGATAATGTGGATGATGACAATGACGACGATGACGAAGATGCTGATGAAGCAGAAATCAAAATTTTAGAAACGTCGTTGGCACAAAATCCTTATGATTACAGTAGTCATGTAGCATTGATAAAAAAGCTTGAAACAATAGGGGAACTTACACGTCTACGTATTGCAAGAGAAAACATGAGTGTAAAATATCCATTGAGTCCAGAATTATGGCTCTCATGGATACGTGACGAGATAAAATTAGCTGTGAGTGCGGAAGAAAAAGCTGAAGTTGTCAAACTGTGCGAGAGAGCCGTTAAGGATTATCTTTGTAAGTTATTGTTTTGATGGTTGTTCAATAATAATTATCATATATAAGAATCGTTAATTGAAACGATATTTTTTAGCTGTTGACATTTGGCTGGAGTATTTACAGTTCAGTATTGGAAATATGGATAATGAGAAGGATGGAACTAAAAACGTTCGTCAACTTTTTGAATCTGCATTAACGTCCGTTGGATTGCATACTATCAAAGGAGCTATAATATGGGAAGCATTCAGAGAATTCGAAGCAGTATTATTTGCATTGGTAAGTTAAAGAAATATATGTTTTTTCATGCTACTATGTTTTACTATCATATATTTGATTTTCTTTCAAGTAGATTGATCCTTCGAATATAGCTGAAAGGAAAGAACAACTGGAACGTATTGGAAATTTATTCCGCCGCCAATTAGCATGTCCTTTGCTCGATATGGAGAAGACTCATGAAGAGTATGAAGTTTGGAGGACTGGAGATGGTGTTCAAGCTACTGTAGATGATAATATTGTAGTGGGAGGATACGAACGTGCTTTTGCGAAACTGAATCTCCGCCTTCCTTATGAAGAAAAAATAGTATCTGCGCAAAACGAAAGTGAATTGTTTGATGCTTTTAAAGCATATTTGTTATATGAAAAACAAAATGGAGATCCAGGTCGTGTTACAGTTTTATATGAGAGAGCAATTGCAGATCTCAGTCTCGAAGTACCACTTTGGCTCGATTATCTTAATTATCTTGAAAACAACATTAAGATAGAGTCGATATTAAGCGAAATATATGAAAGAGCATCAAGGAATATTCCATGGTGTTCAACAATTTGGCAAAAATGGATTAGAGCTTACGAGAAATGGGAGAGACCTGTTCTAGAAGTTCAAGTACTATTAGAAAATGCTTTAACTATAGGTTTCCCAACAGCAGAGGATTATCGCGATTTATGGATGAAATATTTGGAATATTTGCGCCGAAAAATAGATAAAAACGTAGACGAAGAAGATAAACAAATTGATATCCTTCGTAATACGTTTAACAGAGCTTGCGAACACTTGGCTAAAATTTTTGGTTTGGATGGTGATCCAAATTGCGTTATTTTACAATATTGGGCAAGAACAGAAGCTATAACCGCCAATAATATGGAAAAGGCTAGATCTCTTTGGGCAGACATATTTTCACAAGGTCATTCGGCAACTGCTTCTTATTGGTTGGAATATATTTCTTTAGAAAGGTAATTTATTGTTATATCGATAAATTATCTAAACAAATATGAGATATAATCTATATCCTATAATTTTTATCTTATATACAGATGTTATGGCGATACAAAACATTTAAGAAAATTGTATAAAAAAGCATTGACTTCGGTCAAAGATTGGCCAGAAAGCGTGGCGAATTCATGGTTGGATTTTGAGCGTGACGAAGGTAATCTCGAACAGATGGAATTTTGTGAAGTGAAAACAAAAGAAAGACTGGAGAAAGTTGCAGAAGAAAGATCAAAAGCTCAACAGGCTAATTTGCAAAATGAATTATTTGCACAATCAAAAAAAACAAACAAGAGAAAAGCAGACGATGCAGGTAAATGGAAGAATTTAGGAAGTTCTCCCTTTAAAATAATGAAAACGGATGAGAAAAATAAATTTAAATTACGAGAAAGTCGTCTTAACTTGGATAAGAAAATGGAGGATGAGAAGGAACAAATCAGGCCGGAAGTTCAACCACCACCAGGTTTCAAAGCATCTGAAAATGAAAAAATCGATACAAATCGTGAAATAGATGATAAGTTAACCGTATTTATTAGTAATTTGGATTATACGGCAACCGAGGATGAAGTTAGAAACGCTTTAAAACCAGCAGGAGCAATAACTTTATTTAAAATGATTAGAGATTATAAGGGACGTAGTAAAGGGTATTGCTATGTACAACTAAGCAACACAGTATGTTAATAGATTTTGTAAATATATAAAAATGTATAATTTTCATAATTTTGGAACAATTATAAAATATAGGTTTTTACAGGAGGCCGTTGAAAAAGCATTAACGTTAGATAGGACACGTATAAATGGACGTCCTATGTTTGTTTCAAAATGTGATCCTAACAAAAGTACAAGAATTTCAGGATTCAAATACAACAGCACTTTAGAAAAGAACAAACTTTTTGTTAAAGGTATGATTATACAAAGTTTGATATTAGGAAAAAAAAATTGATTAAAAATTGATTAATGTTATAATTATATTGTAGGTCTTCCAGTTGCAACGACAAAAGAAGATCTTGAAAAAATATTTAACATTCATGGAAAGTTAAAAGATGTTCGTTTAGTTACTTATCGTAATGGACATTCCAAAGGATTGGCATACGTTGAATATCTAAATGAAGGTGATGCTGCTAAGGCTCTTCTTGCTACCGATGGTATGAAAATTGGAGATAAAGAAATAAATGTAGCAATTAGTCAACCACCAGAACGTAAAAAAGGAGAAGAAATATCTTACGTGAAATCATTGGGTAGTAGTACAGTAAGTAGAACAACATTTGGATTACCAAAAACCTTATTATCCATGGTACCGCGAAATGTTAAAATTACGAACAGTAATAATACTAATGATACTAATAAGAGCTCATCTAATAATGGAATATCACAGCCGAAGAGTAATCAAGATTTTCGGAATATGTTGTTAAATAAAAAATAATCTACTGTATTATATAAAACAGTATTTTTAATGATTGCAGTGCTCCGTATCACGCAGTATCCTTCCCTATATCTGAGAAAGTATAAATATTGTATAATTGTATAAAGTAAAATACATATATACAAAAAGAAAAGAATAGAATTTCTATATATTAAAAAAAGAAAACTGTAGCAAAAGAAAGCTACTAAAAACTTCCTTCGATCTACACTTATTCTTGTTATTAACTAAACGTGTAAGCATTTAATTTATATACATATATGTCAAATTTATATAATAATTTCATTTAAAAAAATATACATGTGTGTGTGTATATATATATATATATATACATATATATATATACATATTAATTATTGTAACAGAGTATACAGAAAATAAGTATATCGTGGAATTAATTATGTAAAATAATAAATATCATTAATATATAAAATGGATAATGCGTATATACATAATGAAAATACGTAAGAAGATTGTAAATTCATGCAACGATCGTTCAATCACACGCACAGACAGGTGTTTATAAAAATTATTTAAAAAAAAAAAAAAAAAAAAAAAAATATCTATACGAGTTTATATAATGGACACGAATAAGAGAGATAAAATTGCAATGGGTATACTTAAGAAAAATCTTATGAAAGAAATTTCTTTTATAATAACACGTATAAAATCAATAATCGTATATTATTACATTTGCAATTGTGCATTAGAGATGTGACATTTCTTGTGTCTTGGTGGAGCCACAGGTGGATTCTCTGGTGTCAGAAGTCTTCTTTGCAAAAGCCATTTTTTGGCTCTACCAGCGTGGTAATAGTACGTGTAAAGCAGTGCCATAGCAGCCAGCACCACTAAAAGACACGTACCAGCGATGATAATACTGAATAACCATGAAGGTGCTGATATTGGTATCGAAGTTGGTTCCTCCGTCGACGTATCCGTAGGTGTACTTTCTGTTGGCACTTTTGGAAGATCTGGTAACGATAAAGTTTCATTGTCACCGATAGCGATATCGGCACATGCTCGGAATTCTTCTTGTGGTCCGCATCCTACAGCTCCTAACGCATAATACATTATCTCTATCATTATTTTAATCGTGTATTCTCCTTCTTAGTTCTTCCTTGCAATCTCATCATGTAACTTAACGTGAAAAGAATTTAATGAGTATTGCTGAAATAACAGTAATATGCAGAAGAAATTTCGTCACGATATAGCAAACTATACGCTTCTTGTTATTCTACTTTCTATAAAGATATTTCAAAATCAACACCTATAATATTTATGCAAAAGAATTATCAATGGATATGTCGAAAGTATATTTAAAGCTCATTTCATCTTTTAATTCACGTATTAATATTTTTCATTCGTTCGTTCTTTTACTTTTTTTAGTTTTAGATTTGGAATAATACCTGTTCCATTTCCACAATCACCCCAATTATTGCCAGCTATATATCTCCATTGAAAAACGCATTGTCTACAAGTCAATCCTTCTGGTAATTTATAATATCCTTCGAATATTTTGTTACCAGGACCAGGATAATATCTTGCGGTTCGATTTTCTCCACGTAGAAGATACTTGTCCAAACATTCCTGGGTAACTTCCTTGTCGCGGTAGATCATCGGACACGTGCGAAATTCAAAATAACCATGATGATTTGCTGTTAACTCGACGCGTACCGGTATAACGGAACTAGTTCGATATCTTCGAACGATCACCCCATTTCCATACTTTCCACCAGTTTCGTGCAAACGTGGCTGATAAAAAAAAAAAAAAAAATTTTTTTTAATCCATTGTCAAGTTTACAAAAAAAAAAAAAAAATCATCATTTTATTGTGATTCCAATTGGATTGGAAGAAACTTTTGTTAACGACAATTTATCTTTAAAAATTTTTTTATCAGATAAAAAAGGATTAATAATTAATTAATTAAATTTTAATTTTAATTTTAATTGATTAAATAAATTTTGTCAGATAAAAAAGGAATAATGACATACGGTAGACGAGTCCCAAGGATCTCCGCAAATTCCACATTTCCCTTTATTTCGTTGCCACTGTCTAGTGAAGCCACCGCAATAGCACTCGTGATCATTGTAATCATGGGGAGTGTCGAAACCGTATCTCCACATAGATGCCCTTGAAGGTGGTTCTATTAGTCTTCCATGAGATGATACTCGTCTTACGACTAATGTCAAAAGACAAATTGATGCAAAAATCACGAAACGCATCTTTTAAGCGAGAGGTGGCCTCTAAAAGAGAGGGAAGTAAAAAAGAAGAAGACCTAATTTTTTTTATTGATAAGATTGATTATAATAAATATTTATTTTTTTATATAATTTTTTGATTATAATGTTCAATGTTATGCAGCGAGCCAGTTATGAGAAGATAAAGGGAAAATTCTGTAGACCGGTTATCGCATGGACAGTCTACATACTTATATATATATATATATATATATATATATATATATAAATGTATATATATACATATATATACATATATGTATGTATAAGCTTATCTGAACAACGAGCAAAAGTAAAAGTATCTGCGTTGCGAAATGCCATTGTTATAAAGTATATTATCTATTAAAAATTGTTATTATTTTTTTATATACATACACTTCAAATCTGATTGATCTATTTAAAATTATTATTTTCTATTTTCTCATAACTATGTCCAATCGAAATTTTTTTTATGATTTTAAGAATTCTTTATCTATGCAACGATAATAATATTTGTCTAGATATCTTATATCTTACTAAACAAGAATTGGAACGTTCAACATATACAAGATAGCAGGTATATGTATATTTATTTTATATAATTGTAATATATATTTCACGTGTACTATTTTATTATTTATATATATTCTTATCTATTATAGGATATCGAAAATTTTAAAAGAATTATTAATCATTCCAACAAGTATTCCAAGAATTTTATTTCGAAGATTCATTCTAATTTGTCCAAAATCCTAAAAGAAATATCAATCATCCCGATAAGTATTTCAACAATTTTATTTACTCTTGCATTATATATAAATATCCATTTCATTCCAGGATATCGAAAATTCCCGAAAGGAGCATGGTTTAATTATTTCAAAAATAAATATTCCAAAAATTCTAAAAGAATCTTCAAAGATCATTTATACATCTTGATGATCGTATTTGATTTCAAATTTATCTCTGTGTGTATTTAGATCTTTCACTGGATCACTGGATGGTATATCAAACACGTGCTTTATTCCTCATAAAGAAAGAAAGAAAGAAAAAAAAAAAAGAAAATAAAAAGAAGAAAACATATATACAAACACATACACATTGAAAATGTTTGATCACTGTTTTGATATTGTTAAGGGAGATACAAGATAAAAGGACGTACCGTCTGTATGATCGAATCGAGGACCCTGCTTTCTCGCGACACTGTTCTCCTCGCATCGGCGAACGGTGAATCAGAGTCAGTGACAAGGGACCTCGACGGTACTCGAAACAGGAAACCGGTCGGTCGATGACTGAACTTAAGTTTTGCCGCTCGCAAGAGCTCTCTGCAGCTTGGGACTTCTCTTTCGTGCTAGAACGGCACTCATACATTGGATGTATTAAGAGTAGGTCATTAGAACGAGGCGTTCGCTCGTATTCACGGCATACTCTGGCGCACTACGTTCCATGAGTCGAATAGAAGGAGATAGAGAGGAAGGGGAGAGAAAGAAAGAGAAAAAGAGAGAGAGAGAGAGAGACATCAATGCTTGCAAATACGTGTCTTGCTTGTATGTCGAGCGAAAACTGAGTTCGATGTTCGGTTCAAGTTCTCCTCCTTCTCTTACTCCTCCTCCTACTTCTTCATTTCTTATACCTTTCTCTTCCATTTCTGGTTAATCCAAAAAGAGGAATGAATCCTTTCTCGTGTGGTTAACTCCTAGAAGGATTTGGTTTTGAAATTGCTATCGTTATTGTTGTTGTTATTGTTTTTTATCTTACTTTCTTCTTTTTTTTTTTTTTTTCTTGTTTGTTTTTATTGAAAGTTCTATTGCAATAAGTAATATTAGATATATTTTCATTGAAAGTTATTCTTTAAGAAAGTGTTTCACGTGAGTGGAATTGTTTTTTGAAATGTATCCATTGTCTTACGTTTGTTATTATTAGTGACTTCTCTTTTTTTTTTCTTTTTTCTTTTCTTTTTCTTTTTTTTTCTTTTTTTTTCTTTTAATGGTATAGCTCAGGTCAATCGTCTTTGGACATGTTGCATAAAGTAATAATTATATAATAATATTGATTGTTATTATATATATATATATATTTTTTTTTCTTATAAAGTATGATATAATAGATCGTTTTTAGATTTAAATAGACATAGACAAAATTAGTCTAATTATTAATTACCTTTTTCTTTTTTTAAAGATAATATGTATATCATTAGTCTTTAAATATCTTGCATAAAATAACATATATTATAATAATCGTCCTTTATTATTTAATTTTATCAATATTTATATATTAAAATTATTCCAATTACATGACACCACTTTATTATAATAGATTTTATATACGATCTTGAATACAAGGTGAAGGAATAAAAGGTTTCGTAATACGTTCACACTGTCTATTGTCTTAAGAAAGAAAATAATATTGAAAAATATTCAGTAACGTTACAATGGCATTGACAAGAAATAGATACTCGAGGGACATATTCACTTAGAATATATTTTCAACGATTATATACTTTCCCATAACGGTGAAGGAAATTATGCGGAAAGTAAGTACCGGTTAGTGATGCCTGTGAGGTGTAAAATTGTCGGAACGAAAGGAAATTCTTTGTGTTGATGTTCCAAAACGCTTACGCTTTCTGATCGGCATTCGTTTAGCATCTTTAACGGATGAACGTTAGTTTGATTCATCGGTAATAGATTTAAATCATAATGATAACTTAGAGAAAGATAGATAGATCATGGTCTCGTTCTATTAACTCTCTACTTCCGTGCTTTCTCCGTTTATGTTCTGAGCTCATGCTTTGTTTCGTGATAAATCAACGAGAAAATTGTTAAAGCAGGAAAGGAAGAATGAAAGGAAAAAGAATAAATAAATAAATAAATAAATAAATAAATAAATAATAGACTTTAACTGAGTATCTGACCGAAGTCATTCGTGCGATTATTTCAATCGATTCTAAATGCATCCATGCGTTTTAAATTAACTTTCATATCTTCTGTTTTCAAATGACCATGAAACTCTATGATCTCAGTTAGCATATATATGTATGTACTATATGAATATTTATAATATATTCTTATAATTCTCGTACGAAGTCTCAGTTTTATACTTTCAATCGAATGGAGACGTTGCGTTCAGTGAGACAAAAAAAAAATAGAAAGAAAAAAGAGATAAGGTATACTGTTTTATTTTAATTATTGTTATTTATCCATTTTTAGACGTACTCCAGTGAATCAACCGGATGATGATTGCTTTTTATATGCGATAATAAAAAGGGTTGCGTAAATCGTATTCACATAGAGTTTATAAACTTTAAAATTAATTTGATTGACTTATACCATGAATTGTATTTCTTTCATTTTTTTTTTTTGTTTCTATTAATTTAATTTAAAGAATTTTATACAATTAAGAGTGACAAAGTATATTTTATATAATTAACAATTGTAAAGATGTTAATAGAAAATTGAAATTTCTTTTATGGTAAAAGTCTAAATGAAGGTCTGCGACCTCGAACGCGTTTAAAGGTCATACTTTTATTCACGGTCATTCTAACCGGTCTTTTGCTGTATCTATCTACGAGAGAAAGAAAGAGAGAGAAACATTTACTTTATACAAATTTGTAATAATAGATGATGTCAATATTTGTTTATTTCATTTCGTTCGTTTATGTTCAGGATAATTTTAAAGCACTAAATACACAGGATCGATTCACTACGGAGATAACAATTTATTATAATATGAATATATATAATATCTAAAAAGATACAGTTTTTATTTACGTTGAGGATTCGTGTGTGTATATATAGATATATATATAGAAATTAGTGAATAATCATACGTATGATAATCGTATATATTGAGAAACTTAATGTTTGTACATCTAATTACAAATATGATTTTTATCGAATTATGAAAATTAAGAAAAATATGTGGATAGAAATAGATTGAATTCATCGATTTTATGGAAACAGTAGAAAGAAAGCAAAAAAGTAAAATTATGTAATATTTTACTTCATTATTTAATATATCATAAACTATTTAATTATCTAAAATGGATAGATTTGTACGCATAAGCTTTTTAAATAAATATCGCTCTATATAGATAATAACGTGTGATATATAGTTAAATACGAAACATGCAGTGAAATATAATAATATTAACAGCTGTACGAGTATAAATAATTATTGAAGGACGATGCATAGGAAGCATACTATTACATTTATATATTTGATTATATGCGGAACATTTTATTAGTCGAAAAAAGAAGAATACTATATGGCTAATATTATAATGTTTATGTTAAATATATTATAGGTAGATAATAAGACACAGTCCTTCAATAAAGTAAAAATTGATACGTTCGTTTTAGGATGCTAATATGTTAATATACTTACAATATTTAAATACATAGATTAAGTCTTATATATGATATGTTCTATAGCCTATCTATGCAAAAGAATAGATAATATTTATGCACCTATTCTTCGTAAAAGAAAGATTACATTACTAATTGACCAAAGTTTTGGCACGTTATAAATGTGTTCCAGACCATTTTTCTCTTAATTTATATATTATAATATTTCTAACGTATACATATATATAAATATATTAACAAAAGTTAAAATATGTATATATATATATATATATATATGTTAAATAAAATCACATGCATATCTATATTCATTTAATTTTTTTTTTATTGTGTATCAAATGATTAAATAAATACTATATTTATGATTATTAATTGATCAAAAAATCATAATAAATATATTTCCAAAGTATAATTAAAACTGAATTAGAAATGCATGTAACTTTAAATTATCTCTATAAATTATATTAATACATATTAAGTTTTGATACATATATCCAAATGAAAAACTGTTAAATTATACTATGATCATTAATTTCAATATGTTTGCTATTTGATAATATTAATAGAAAAATTAATTTTATTATATTTATTCTACTTGGACTAACAATAAGCATTTTTATTCTTAATTGTGATATAAAACAATTTTAAAGATTTGAGAGAATCTGAGTATTTTTTGTTACAAATTAATTAATATTGATATTAATATTGACTTATAGGAGCTTTAAAATAGCTTTATTAAGACAATTGTTGTCGCTTAGTTTATATAATTAGAAATGATATTTTTTGATGGAAACCATTAAATCCAGTTTCTGATTCAAAAAAATATTTTTTAACAATAATAATAATCTTAAATAAAATAATCAGTTTTATTCAATAACATCTCTAATTTTATGGAATAAATATATACCATTGAAAACATTTTCGTTTGGATAATATATAATCTAATAATTGAGTACTAAAAAATATTATTATTGTATTGATTATATCAATAAATAACATGCGTATATACCTTATATAATAAATATAGTATATATAATAATACAGATTTCACATTATATAACATAGTACACGTACTTGGGTAAATGCGCAACTATGTTGGTAAGGCAATATATTTCTTTCATGATTTAGTACAAAACTCTTCTTTTTTTTTTCTTATGAGTTGTACTTATCCTGCTGTTTTAAACACATTCAATGCACATATTTTAGAAAATGAAAATATTATTGAAAATAATATGTTATAATTTAGTTAACTTTAGATAAAGATAGTATTGAATGGTGTTATCAAAGTGAATATTTAATCAGTGCATTTTTTAAAAGTTGTTGAAATAGAGAAATATACATACATATGTGTTCTTGGTGATATATATAGAAAATCAATTTTTTTTTTATGTCATTATTGAATGTAATAATATAACAATATATCAACCATGATATACTATTGATAGTTTCTAGAACATATTAATACATCAAAATAAATGAACTACTATTAATATTTTATTAAAGACCTTTTAAACTTGAATGCACAAGCATATAGATTGGCCCCAATGCCACAAATTTATGGCACGTATTACATCATTTATTTGTCAGTAAAACACTTGATCCCATCTTATTCATAAACCAATTATTGAAATTTAAATAGTGCTTTGAAGAGTTATTAGAGAAGAGACTTGTCATATTAATAAATTTACATATTCTTATCCTTCATATTTTAATTATTATGTATGAAATGTTCAGAATAAAAGTGATATGTAAAATTAGAAGACAGAAAAATTAGATACAATAATATAAGATTATTAGAAAACAAATATAATTGAAAGAAAAGTTGAAAAAAAGAGAGATGTAAGATATGTTAAAGTAATTAAAATAAAAGTATTTTATATCACTTTTATTCTTCTAATTATGTAAATTTTTACTAATTTTTTAGAAGGAATGACTACTTATCAGTGACACTTTATATATTATAAAGCTGAAAAATCTGAACAAATAATATTTATTTTAAAAGATATTAATCATATTCATATTCAAATTTACAGAATACAGAATATGAACTTTGAAGGAAATAAAAATTAATAAGCAAATTAATGATGTTACATAAGTAAATTTAAGTTCTTAGATATAGAACTTATTTCAGATAAATATACTTAAGAGATATACTTAAGAAAATATAGAACATAGAATCTAATTGAAATAAAATCATTTACCAATTATTTCTAAATAATAAGAAATAATAAGAAAACAATAATTGTTCTACAATTTTTTTTTCTTACTTTAACTGAGATGTCTTCTGTCCCACAATTTTGTTACGAAGTAAATTAAAATTACCATGTACTTGAGATAGCTGAGCCTTGAGTGAATCAGAAAGTTGTTTTTGTAATTGTTGAACTTCTAAAATCTCTTGACGAAGATTTTGATAATCTTTTGTAACTTGATGTACAGAACGTAATAGACGAACTACAGATATCTGTTAAAAGTAAAAAAATTTAAATAAGTCGTAATAGATAAAGAATATTTTTATTTTATTCTTTTAAGCTCTGTAAAATAGTACCTCGCTATCTGGATCTTCGAATTCTTTCTCAAAGGCATCTATTTGCCAAGCAATCATATCTAATTTTCCATCAGCCTTTTGAACCTAAAGTTGTGAACAAAAATTAATATTACTTTTCATTTATATTAAGAATTGCTATAAATTTAAAATTTGTTGAAAGAAACGAAAAATAGAACTTACGCTTTGTTCAAGGTGTACAATAGCAGATTCCATGTTTTCTTTTCAAAATAAGAATATCTTTATCAAAGGCAACGTACAATTAACGAAAGATACGCACAAAAGACCACTGCCTTACCACTTCAAAATCGATTATACCTATCCCAAGAATTTTGAACAGAGAGATAAAAAGCAGTTATAACAATTAATTCTATTGGCTTACATAAGATGGCAGAATAATACAAGTTAAAAAAGTCAAAAAATTTATCGACGAATAATATATCGACTGTATTGCCGATAAATCTCTCAAATTAGTACTTCAAAAGTGAGGTCGCTAGTGTATTGTACATCGCAAATAGAGGAATTTTGGAATTGTTTTGAAAGAAATTTATTTGCCATAAAAAAAAATAGAATTAAATTACTTTTTAGATGTAAATTAAATAAGTACCATTACTTTGTAAAGTATAAATTTAATTGATCACGCGGAATTAGTTCAAAAGAATATCGACAATTCTTTGAATTGATGACAAATAACGCGGCATTTATTTGGCGCATGCGCATATCTACAATTAATCGAGTGATGGCGCAGTTGTCGCCGATCAATCTTGAGAGGAGGATTCCGATATTGCATGTGCGCAGTTTGCTGCTAGTCGAGGTCTTCGTTTGGCTGTTCTCGTTGTCGGATACGCCTGTTATAATCGTTATTTGAACGAAAAATTAGTGCAACATTTTGCACTGATATTGATCGTTTTATTTGGCTCATGACAACGTAAACTCGATCGAAGATTTTATCGTAATAATTTACGAAGACAAGGAGAGAATAAAAGAGACAGAAAAATGACTATCATCACGAAAGCAATTGGTGAGAAGAAGGCGTCGGGGAAAATGGTGCAGCCATTGTTTCCAGAAGAACCTATTACGGTTAGCACGTATATCTTGACACTTGATAGCGGTATCGTTTGCATATCTACATTTTATTTTTATTAATTCCTTTTTATTTTTTACTTCTAAACTAGTAGTAGACTTAATCTTGTTTATTACGAAGTTAGCTTAAAAATTTTATATAATTATTTCCATCAAATATTTTTTATATACAATGTGTGTGTGTCGTGGGGAAGTATGTATGTGTATGTATGTGCCTATATATGTATGCATGTATGTATGTATGTATGTATGTATATCATCGTTATACAGTAATAAGTTTTATCTTAAAGGAAGTATATATATAACTATGCGTACCATACATATATATGTAAATCGTAGTTAGCCATGTACGATATCTGTATAAAAGATAAATTACAAATTTTGTTCGATAATATTTCATTAATTATGCAAGAAAAAAAAAAAAAGAATCGTAATTTCTTTTTATCATACAGGTTCCTTTAAAAACTGATCCTGAGGCACAACTCAATAAAGAAGATATGGTTAAACATTACTGGATTGCACGTAGAAGCATACATAGAATTCAAATGACTGCTACGTTCTCCTTGTTCATTGTTGCATTGATGATATTAATAATTGGTGTAATAGGCGGTCTTTATGTATACATACAATATGCCAGAGCACAAATACATAGATTCCGTACTGGATGGTATAGCATTCCATATGATAAAATGCCATATAATAGTGAGAAAATACATCAAGCAATCATAGCTGATTCAAGCATATTCAAGAGTCTTACTAAAACTTCCGAACAAATATCAATAAATGTTAACAAAAATGCAGACAATAATATTAAGGGTTTCCTTAAAGAACGATTTGAAATTGATCTTGAAAATGAACATTATGAAAAGATTGATGTGCCAGATTTTCATGGCGGTCGTCAAGGACGTTTTATACACGATTTTAACATTGTAAGCTACAAAATAGTTATTTTTTTTTTTTTTTTTTTTTTTTTTTTTTAAATAATAACATTTTTCTATCATATAGTATTATTTTTCAGAATAAAACTGGAATTATAGATATTGATGGTCGATGCTGTTTCGTTATGTCATTGAATCGTCAAGTAATTTTACCACCACACAGTCTGTATGATCTACTTAGAAAAATGTTTAATGGTAATATAATGAAATCATATAACAATAATAGCACGTGTTATCTTGAGATTAAAGTATATTTTTTAATATATATTATACTGAATATATCAGGTTATTATGAAGTGGATACAAATATTATACGTGAAACTATGGAAGTTGTTACTCCAGCTATTACTGATATGTCCACTGTGGGAACATACATTGCTCGTGAATGCCAAAATTTGCCAACATATATGTTGAAAGGTGTAAATCCTACTGGTGAGTCAACATAGATTTATATTTTTCTTACATTTTATATTTTTTAACATAAATGTCTCTTAGAGATTTATTTGATAAAAGTTTTATATATTTGTATGTAATCAACAAATAAATACAAAGAAATTTCAGTTGTTAAAAGGAGTGCATCAAGCGGTATTTTTGCACAATATGCTGGCAAAGATATTGTAGAAGTTGATATTTTGAACCTGAACGAATTCCATAAGTAAACACAAAAGGAATTTACATTTTTTAGGCAATTAAGACTCAGTAGATTGATGTAAAAAAAAAAAAGGTTATGTAATACCCGGAAAACATAGGTGACTATACCGATTTCTTTTATAAATATAACTTTTATTATTTATATAACACGTTACAATTTAGTTTCTATTATTTTTAACATTTTAATACAAACATAAATTGTTAATTTCATACTTTTTAGGTGTAAGTCTACTTTTCAACACCATTATGTCTTTCCACAACATTTATCTTCTTGATCCTAAATAGCAGTCATCATTTATATTCACATTCATATCTAATGTGAATAATTAAATATCAAGCAGTAACTGGTTAATCTTAGATGTGCAATAGAATTTGAAAAAGATAAATTAATAGGCTACATTCTTTTTATAAGCTTATATCGATATTGAGCAGATAGTTGATTTTGGTTGGAGTTGGTTAATGATAAATATTTATCACATTTGCTGCACAATATGATTATGTTTTTAATTAAATCTTATAAAAAGGATGTGTCTATTATATTTAAATTAAAACATTATTATTATTATCATTACATGGGAAATTGTTTTAAACGGATGGTAACTTTTTTTCTGTAATATCAAATGAAATATATATATATATATATATATATACATTACATTATTTTACAAATTTTCTTCGTCTTAAAAAGATTATATATGCAATGATTATATAATATCTTTTCATAATAAATAAAGCTTGCTCTTATTTTTAATAGATACATATCAGATTTTATGGTTGGATAGCTTTTTCTCAATTGGAATTGCTAAATTGCAAGGTAAATGAAATAATAGTTGCGAGTCAAAATTGATAAAGTCATAAAGTTATAAGATAAAGTTATATTAAATATAAAAGATATTTACTCTTTATTCTGTTTCAATTAAAATATATATATATATATATATGTATATCATGCGCTTTTTTTTATTAGCGTGTTATACTCTGATAAAGCAATATATTTCTTATCATTTTTTATAGGACTATTTTTAAACAATACAAAATCTTTGTTAGATTAATTTTAATTGCTGAAATTTATTCTATATTTCAAATTATTAGTAAAAAACATACATTTAAAAAGAAAAATATAACGAATAAAAATGTGTAGAAAAATAAATGTATTGCATTCCATGCATTTAATATTCTGATATATATATATATATATATATAGTAGAAACACGTGTGTATCTTTAATATTTAAGTTAAATATCTAAAACTGTTTGGCTATATATATATACCTATTATATATATATAAAATAAAATTAAGAAAAAAAATTGTTTCTATATATACTGCAGAATATTTAGAAAATCATGAATGATCATTTTTAAAAGCAAGCAAATGGCTTTGATATGAGCTCTAATGTTAGCTCTAAATAATAATTTATCATTCCTCTGCTGAAAATAATAGAGAGAGGGGATTTAGTGTTACGAGAACGTATATCCTGTATCTTACTGCATGTGTAGTAAGATAATGTATACCGCATAGTAATCGTTCGTAGAATTAAGTGGAAATATGAGATTGCACTATACTTTTTATTTTATATTATTTTATTTATTTATTTTTTTTTTGTTATAAAAGGCTATACGTGATAATTATAATTGTTTCAAATTTTTCATGATTAAGAAATATGTATCTTCTAATATATTTAATTTTTTAAAGTTTCTCTAGAATTTGATTTTTATATTTTACATGCCAAGTTTTTTCTATTTTATGCTGTTATGTTATCTATTATTATTATTATTATTATTAATAGATATATTCTATTTCAGTTATAAATACATATATAAAATTTGTAAAATTGTGTATGCAAGATATATTGTAAGATCATACAAAAATAAAAAGTATACATATAAAGTTAAATGTAATTCATATTACATTGTCCATTAAGTGGCAAGAATTGTAAATTATTTGAAAAGAGAAATTTATAATTGGAAGAAAGAATTTTAAGAAAAAAAAACAAATCTGTAGTACAAAATACGCAATGTAGGTAATAGACGTACTTTAATGTACTGAACGATATTTCCATTTATTTACAAGATGTAAAATATCAAATATCTAAATCAACTAGGCGTCAAGTAGAATTACCATGTGTCATATCAACTATTGCTTTCTGCCTAAGCGTATAAAGTTTCTTAACCCATTTATCAAAACGAGCATCTTGATCCAACATGATCTGAAAATAATGTTATAATAAAATAATTTATTGCTATATTACTTATTTGAATAGAATGTAGAAGAAAAAATGAGTTCTTACCGAAGGATGGAATATACTTTCTGGTACGGTGCTTATATCCGCTACCGTAGGAATTTGAATAGTATCAGCACTAATATCGATGACAATGTTTTTAAATTTGCTTTCTTTCGTATGAGAAGACGAAGTAAATTGTTTAGGCGTAAATCCTTCAGAATTTATTTCTTCGAGTACACTTTCCTTGATACGTGGTTCAATTAAAAAGTCATCTAAAGAGAGATTTGCAGAAGATAAATGTATATACAACGTGTTTGAACTTTGCAAGATTTTTTTGCATGATCATCATTCAATATTGATACGAGATCGTAAATCCTGTCCTCTCAATGAAAACAAAATTATACCTTTCGTTATGGGATTATTAGATTTCTCAAGTATAGGTTTAACGGTAGACTGCGAACTGCTAGAACGACTTCTAGATTTGTCTCTAGAAGTAGATCTCATTTTCCTTTTGCTACGATCAGAAGAATGCGATCTACGTGTACGAGAACGATAGCGACGTTTTTCTCTATCACCCGAATTGCTTCTGCCACCTTTGTAATTTTTCGAATTTCTATCTCTACCTCTGCTTCTGGAGTGTGAACGATGTCGGCGTTTGGATTTTGAATGTTTAGATGATCTCTTACGATACGGTGAAGATTCACTAGTGTCTGAACTGGTGGATCTAAGGAATACAATCCATAAAATTTATTTATAATTTATATTAATTAAATTTTATCTTTTATTTATTACATTATATTATTTTATATAATGTATATTAACTAACCTAGATTTTCTGCTATGTTTTCTTCTGTATCTGCTGCTATAATCTGAATCTGAATCACTCGAATATCTTGCCATAATTATTAAGTACTATTCCAAAAAATTACTTCAAAATTGTTTATATAACTATTTATACCATTAAACCTATACCAAATAAACAATTTTTGAACACAATTGTTTTGCGGATTGTCAATAAGATATTAGACATAGCTTATTGCGATACTAGCGCTACGAATAATAAATATATAACTATGTATCCTTGTACGCTTTTGTTATTGTCTAAATAATTCTCGTTCTAATATAAGTCAACTACGAACGTTAAATCGTTTAGATAAACATTCTAAGGTTAAGACGTTGTGTTTGATCGAATATTAAGCGATTAAACTTTATCAGAGTATAACAGAAACTGTACACTTGAATAATAATTGTTTTATCGAGCGTCGTTAAAGAAGAATTCTACATAATTAAAAGAGTAGGTAACTAATTCGGTTGATAACAAACAAAACTCAATACTATCTTTAGGACTTTCTTACAAATTACATCTACATACGTACATACATACATATATATATATATATATATATATATATATATATGTTTCATTAAAAATAGAATACTAACATAATCACCCTGTCATAAATATAAAACATCATAATGTATTCATATATCAATCAGATCGTCGTAGGTTATGTTTTCTTTAATTCAATTTCCAAGAGAAAAAATTATTCTTTCATTTCTCTTTTATAATTCGTTGATCGTATTTTAATCGATAGCTTTCGCAGACTTTGTGTTTTCAAAGAAAACGATAATAACGATTAATCGTTGAAGTAAGCGTGTTGGTTAATAACGTTAATCGCGATGAAAGTGTTCGTAAACAGTTGACATAATTTTCGGACATACATACATTAATACGTAATCAGGTTCGAAATGAAAAGTAAAATACGAGTATATCTTGAAAGATTGCGAATGTATATACATACATACATACATACATTTATATATATATATATATATATATATAAATATATGCGATGTAAATACAAATATGCTTTCAAGTTATAAAATACTTGACTGACAGGTTACATTAGCATCGACCATATCATATACTGCTGTTTCTGCTCTCGTAGTTGAGTATAAGTATAAGTAGGTACACACTAGCTGCGGCTTGATCAGTTTGCTCGTATGCTTCCGTGATAATACCGATAGAGGAGAAGTAGTCAGGTAAGTTGTCTTACCATCCAATGAGAGAAGGACCTGACCAATGTGCCAGGCAAGTGCAATCGTTCTATCAAAATGTAAATTAGATTTCCGCGTTCGGCGATGGGACGGGATGGGACAGGAGAGTAGTAAGGGGGTGTAAAAAGGGAAGGAGTGAGGTGAGGATTGCGGAGGATTCTTCTCTACTGATGTACAACGGCAAAATCGTCAATTAATCATATTAAACGAGACGAACGGGAATGTCCCTTTATACCTCTCCTCGTCGGCCCTCGTGTAAATGTAGATAAGAAGAAAATGGAGGAACGAGAGATGATCGGGATTCTTCGCGTGGCGGGAAAATCAAAAAAAAAAAAAAAAAAAAGAAAGAAAAAAATTATATTACCGTCGATCGAAGAAAAAAAAAAAACAAATATAAAAGAAGAAGAAACGATCGATATTTCTATCCAATTGCATTTAGAATTCTCTTTATCTTCTCGTTCAAACGTATTCAAGAAAGAGACGCATGATTAAAAGAAAGAAAGAGAAAGAAATGAATGAATGAAGAAAGAAAGAAAGAAATAAAGAAAAAAAATAATTTTAGATTTACCTTGCGAGTAGCAGAGGGTGGGGGTTGGGCGGAGAGGGAGGCTGGTTATTGCAGAAGAAGCAATGAAATAAAACGGAGAAAGATGAGTCGCTTCGTTTAATCGTAATCGATAATATATCTCGTTTATTACTTCTAAAAATTATATGACTTCGATATGGTGGTAGTGGTGATGGTGATGGTGGTGGTGGTGGTGGTGGTAGTGGTGGTGGTGGTGGTGGTAATGGTGGTGGTGGTAGGAGTGGGACGACATTTTTTATTTCAATCTTTAATTTTCTCTATTTCTTTTTTTCTTTTTCTTATCTTTTTCTTTTCTTTGGAATTTCTAATCTCTTAAAAACTTTCAATCGTTTAATCTCTTTTTTATTTTACTTTTCTATAATAATATCATCGAATTCGAGCGAGAGAGGCCAAATTTAAATGATGATGGATGCTGTGTGCGAGGTAACTCTACCCATTCACTTTTATTTTTTTTCTTGTTTATTATTATTATTATTATTATTATTATTATTATTATTATTATTATTATTATCTTTTTTTTTCGTTTTGTTTCTTTTTCGCATATTATTTCTCGATATACATACTTACATATGTAATTAATAATATCGTATCTCTCTCTCTATTTCTCTTTTTCTCTGTGTCTCTATTATCTATCTATCTGTTTATCTATCTCTCTTTTTCTTCCTTTCTTTTCTATTTTCCTTCTTCTTTCCTCCCTTCGATCCTTCGATTTTAAGCGTAAAAAGAGGAAAGCGTATTATTTTACCGGTCGACGAAGAAAAGAAGAAGAAGAAGGAATTTGTGTGTGATATATATATATATATATATTTTATATATATAAAAGAAAATATAGTAGCATTGAAAATAGCTGCATTTTCTTTCAAGTTGAAAAAGGAAGATATGAATAGTAATAATAATAATATAAATAATCTTGTTTGCAATTATTTTTAAGCGAAAATATAAAAATTCATTCTGTTGTGTACATTTTTTATTTCAAAATGGCGGCTCACTCGGTTAATTATTGTCATCGTACTTGACAATATTTCTTCCTTCTTCTTTCTTTTCTCTTAAAAAAAGAAATATATATATATTTTTTTCTTTTTTCCAAAATGATGGATACTCGATTAATTATTGTCATCGTTCTGGACAATTTCTCTTCCTTCCTTCTTTCTTTCTTTCTTTCTTTCTTTCTTTAATATATGTGTGTGTTTGTACATATGTATGTATATATACATATATATACACACGCACACACATATTTGTATAATATAGTTTACGTAGAGATTTCAGTCTATGAAAAATAAAATACAGCAAATGTTATTATTATTATTATTATACAAGTGGCAGTGTGAAACACGTATTCGTTAGGTTAATCTAACCTAGAAAAAAGATACTAGACATCGAAGACATTACTAAATGCTGATTTTTTTTGTCGATTCTAATGAGATTAATCTTTTCATTTTCTCGATATACATACGTACGTACATGCATATATATATATATACACACATTTATATATACATGCATCTATATATATATATATTCATATGTATTCCTTTTCATTTTTTTTAATTGAAACAATTTTAATATATTTCGATGACAATTGCTTGATTGATGGTAAATAAAAGAATTATGTATATCGTATGTTTTCCTTTTTCAAAATGGAGGAATATCAGTAATACTGATCGACATTTTTTCTCTTTTCATTTTATCTCCCTCTCTCTCTTTTCTTTCTTTCTTTCTTTCTTTCTTAAAATTTTTTTTTCTTTGTCTTTGTCTTTGTTTCTTTCTCTCTCATTTATTCGAATCATTTGGAATTCGTGTAGTTTAATTAACTTATTCTCGACGCACACACATACACATACACATACGAACATACAACACACATATTCACACATACGCATTAAAACGGATAACGTTGTTTAATTTGTGCTAAAGTGACCCAATTTTCACCGAAGATGCCGGAAGCGAAAGAGAGAAAGAGATAGAGAGTAAGAGAGAGAGACAGGGAGAGGGAGAGAGACAGTGAGAGAGATACGCTTATCAGAAAGCGTAATGAACGAAAGAGAGAGAGAGAGAGAGAGAGAGAAACATAGATAGAAAGAGAAATAGAAAGAGAGAGGCGTAGTCAATGTAATTAATCCTACTCATTCCTTTTGCTACCAGCCAATCAAAAGCACGATAAGATATATATACATATACATACATACATATATATATATATATATATTTATATAATATGTATAAAAAAAAGAAGTCCTTTGATTTTAATGACATTTAAGAAAAATTTCATGATTGGGTATAAATTTTTCAAAATGATCATTATCATCATCATCATCATCATCATCATAATCATCATAATTATCATCATCATTATTATTATTAATATCATTATTATCATCATTATTATTATTATTATTATTACTATTATTAATATTATTATTATTATCATTATTATTATCATCATTTATATTTATATTATTATTATTATTGTTATTATTAATGATTAAAATGATTTCGATATGTCATCTAAGAAAAATTACATGTTCGGCCATTGATTTTCGATTATTATTATTATTATTATTATTATTATTATCATTCTTATTGTTATAATTATTAATATTATAATTATTATAGTTATTATTATCATCATCGTTGTTATAATTATTATTGTTATTATTATTGATATTATTTATTAATGGATATTATTTATTATTAGTAATATAATTAATTAATTAATTAATTAAATAATTAAGCGATTATGTAATACTAATTGGAAGGAACCATGACAGACACAACGTGCTTGGGCGAGAAATATATATATATATATATATATATATATATATATATATATACTTGTTTCGTTTACGTTTTCATTTTTGTTTGTTTGTTTCTTTTTTGTCTTCTTTCCTTTCTTTCAAGCAGAAGCAACGTATTCTCATTTGATTAGTGTCAACATTGTAACACTGCGATCCACTTTGACGTGAACGATTTAAGTAGACGTTAAAGCATCATCAGATCAAAGAATGATGAATGTAAGTAAAGAGCATGATCGATGGATCGTTACAATAGTATTCATGTGTCGTGTTTGCAATTGTTTACAATAAATAATAGTTTTTAAAATAAATATCCTATTAGATTAACAATTCGCTTTTACAAGAATTTGTTTGTTTATTATTAATATTATTATTAATATTATTATTAATATTATTATTATTATTATTATTATTATCATTATTATTATCATTATAATCATAATTATAATTATTATTTATTTATTTATTTATTCATATATATATATATATATTTGCAATGAAATTGAGAGAAACGTTTTTTAAAGATCATCATCTCTTTGAGAAAAAGATATCTAGAAATCGATCGAAATACATCCAAGAGGAATCGATCGATCAATCGTATTTCTCATACGTACTTATGTACGATGTAAAACGTTTTCTTCATCTCTCTATTTTTCCTGTTTTTTCTCTTTTTCTCTCTTTATATATATATATATATATATATATATATATATATATATCTTTTATATATATCTGTCTGTCTTTCTTTCTCTCTCTTTCTTGTTTTTCTCTCTTTTTTCTCTATTTTTATTTCGACGTCTAGCTCTAAACGGCTACCACCATGGTAGTAGCATTTGAGAAATTCCGATTAACTGTTCCTTTCAAAAGGGGTACTCATTTAACAAATGTCTTAGACAAATTTATAGTCTTCGAAAAATACATCGAGGATATCCGCAAGATATATCCAAACGACGATCATTCTTTCACTCCCTCTCCTTGTTCTTTTTTTCATTCTTTCTCTCTCTCTCTTTCTCTCTCTCTCTCTCTCTCTCTCTCTCTCTCTCTCTCTCTCTCTCTCTCTCTCTCACTTTCTCTTTTTTTTTCTCTTATATTTCTATCTATTTTCATTCATCTCTTAGAAATATTTTCCAAGTGTTTTAACGATATTTTCGTTCGCTATTTTGATTAATATTATACTAATTCATCAAGATACATAATTATTCATGAAAGAAAGAAAAACGAGAAGAATGATGGCCGATCTCAAATATGGCCGATCGATAATATCATTGAAATATTATAATTTCTTTCATATATTTTATATTTAATCATTAATTTTTATATTAATTCTGTCGAGGACAATATTAATTTTTTTTTTTTACTTTTATGGAGAACATACGACGAGCGTTCTTCACACGTATTTCGAAAATAGATATACATAGAGACGATCGTTTTCAATATGGCCGATACAAACATGTCCATCTCGATATCATCGAAATATTATTATTTCGTTCATCTATATTTTGATTTAATTATCAATTTCTTTTTATATTAATTTTATCGAGGACAATTTTATTCACGATAAAGAACACACGACGAGTTTTCTTTTCACGTATTTGAGAATTATGTACATATATTTATTATATTTCATGGAAACATGGCGGATGCCATACATACATGCACACATACATACATGCATACGTACATACATGCATACATACATACATACATACATTAATTTTTCTTTCTTTGATTTTTTTTATTTCTTTTTCTTTTCCTTTTTCTTTTCAACGTACGAGGAGAGTTTCGGAGATAGAGACATACGACGAACAGTATTACTATCGTTCTCTCTTTCATTCCTTTTTTGTTCATTTGATATTTTATTCTCTTTCTCCTTCTCTCTCTCTCTCTCTCTCTCTCTCTCTCGTATTTTTATCATTGATACCTTTCGCAAAATTAATACGCTAAATAACCTTATCGATTAATTATACTTATTGCTCTAAATAGGACGAGTTTCTTCGTTAAATACGAACATTGAAAAAAAAGTGAGAAGAATAAAAAAGAAAAAAAGAAGAAGAAGAAGAAGAAGAAAAAGGAGACGATGAAAAAAGCTGACGGTGATGAAAAAGAAAAAGAAAAAAACAAGAAAAAAAAAAGAGGTTGCCCCTTTCTTTTTTTGACAGTGAACGAAAAGAGACGTTTTGGGGTTTATATATATGTGCGTGTGTGTGTGTGTGGGTGGATGTATGAGGATGAATTGTGTCCGTGTGTGCTGTGCGTGCCAAACGAAAAGCCATTGTAAATGAATCTCCATCGAATTTCCATTCGAAAGAATATATAACGCTTAAGAGAATATCGATCGAGACTCAAATCAACTCAACTATGTTTAGCGAATAGGAGTTAAATTTATGAATCACGGAAATAACGCAATATCTAATGGCGGCGTTTAATGATTCGTTAATGATTCTTAAATATGCTTTTATTCAAAGTACGTACGTACGTACGTACACATACGCATGCGAGCGCGCGCACACACACACACATCCACATAGAAACACACACACACA